>NC_140279.1:7989939-7997439 GCF_964030765.1 Micromesistius poutassou
ATTAATTCAAACAGTCCTTAAATCATTCCCACAAAACCGGCGAAATTGACACCACACTCGCCATTATGTGTTTGTGTGTGTATGTATGTCTGAGTGCTAATGTGTTTATATGCTAGCAAAGTCACGCCATGTTCAATTAAGCTGGTTAGCAGCTCACCTATTAAACACCAACAGTAGCTGCGTGGTCGGCCTATATATGGGAGATCACACACGATGTAAACAGCAGTAAAACCCAAGCTATTTAGATTCCACTGGAATTATGCGCTATATAAATTTGGCTCTTTTTTATAGTTCCCCATACATTATCTGGCACCCTTTAGAATGTTGGCTTCAATATATGTTTGTTTATATTTAATAGCAAACAATTATTTGTTAAAGCTCTCAAAGAGATTGTACCTCCTTTACTCATCACTTGTATTTACTCATAGAACACATTGTGGTGTGATTCACTTGGGCTGCCAGTGTGCTGGGTGGTACCGGATAAAGTCTGGCTCGTGATTTATATATACTATGACTGTAATGCTAACTGCATGCACATTGCAGTAAAACAAACTGTGTGGAATATGAACACATTTTAGTGCTTACCTCTGCTTACATCATTAAAATGTTTTGCAAAAGTTCAGATTGCCCTGGCTGCGTTTCAAGTTGTTGGAAATACAGCCACGCTCTTGGCGGCTCCCAGGGCTTTTAAAATGCTTGTGCTGTTCCTTGATTGGTCTGTCATCCACCGGCTCCAGTTATGGTTCTTAACTTCAATTCACAGGAAGGCAACACCCTTATACACCCAGATGTGTTTTCACTCTTCCCAGTATATATTGAGCAGGGCGCGTCGATTGGTGACTTTGGTGGCGTTAGGGGATTACCAAACAGACAAGGCCACTCAGATTTGCTTTGTGGAATTATGTTGCCAGCTTGAAGGGCCTTCCAATTGAATCAATGCTTGTAATTCCTGTCAAACGAGAAAAAGGTCTACAGAACAGTAGACTCAAAATCCCACATGCACCTCTGTCAATCTCGGACCACATCCCTATCAGCAAATGTGTCTGCTGTGATCTAAAGGGTGGAGGGAAAGTTCAACAAGAGAAATATATCCCTGAGAAATTAACCATGTCCCGGTATGTATTTCAAACTATTTAAAAAATTTATAGAGATTGAGGGTGTGTTCTGTTAGAAAGTCTGTCGGGTGTGGTGTTCTGAGTGCAGTGGGGACCAGGGGCCGGTGAAACATGCTCCTCAACATGTTCTGTTGCTTGACTTACAGTTCAGAACCAACCCTCGCAGCTCATGCCTCAATTTCAGCATTTCTAACTTCTTTCTAACTTTTAGGTTTCACAGTTTTTGTCTCTCAGAGGAAAAATATGCTGTTGGTTAGTGGTTACTCAATAAGTCAGATGCGGAGGAAGGCCCAGCGATATGAGCCATGGGGAGAAGTGAAATGTGTGCAGGGGTCCAGGAATAAGCGCGGGGCTCTGGGCCCCAGGTTGTGGGAACATGAGCAATGCGCATGAGCTCCTCATCTTTCACTTTGTTATGTGTTCATGTTTAAATCAATTTGAGTGTCTCTGCTGGGGTCTGGTTGTAGGGGGTACGCTGGAGGTGGGGTGTGTGTGTGTGTGTGTGTGTGTGTGTGTGTGTGTGTGTGTGCGTGCGTGCGTGTGTGCGTGTGTGTGTGTGTGTGTGTGTGTGTGTGTGTGTGTGTGTGTGTGTGTGTGTGTGTTTGTGTGTGTATGTGTGTGTGTGTAGTGGAGAGGAGGTAGCAGAGTGTTGCTTACATGTTGGGAAAGAGTCTGTTGAACGACAGAAAAATAAACCAAATTTTGGCGCCCTGGCTGCATTGCTTCACAATAGAGGCTTGGCGAAATACTTTCTCATTAGGTTGTGGTGGTGTTCTGGGAATTAAAATGCACGCTGCATGACATTCTGCTCTTGTTGTTGAAGTTCAATGAACAATTGAAATAACCAAATAAATAACCATCAGCATGTCTCTATTGCTCTAAATGTTTCTATGTTTTCGGGGCACCTAAATATTGTGTGTGTATGTATATTGTGTATGTGCTTTTATTTTACAAGCCATGGTGTTTTATGGGTTCCAATCTCCAAACTACTATCATCAGCCATTCACCAACCCCTTTCTCTCAGTCTGTCTCAATGTTCCCACTGGCAAGCAGTCTCATCTGTGACCCAGCGCCTGGACATAAGGAACAAGTTCTGCAGATCTCGGAGTTCCTTAATTTCTGACTCATCGCCGGAACAACGGACAACAGAAGAGAACAAATGCGGAGGGAGGGAATAACCCTGCCGGCTGTGGGACACCGAATCCTCTGGAAGCACAACAGCTAAGACCGGACACGGAGTGGGAAAAAGACGGATCAAACCAGAGCTCAAACGTAGCCCACTTTTAGATCCATCATTTTAACAGTGTGTTAACTGAAGCAGAACATTAAAAGAGTTCAACCCCAATGATGATAATTCAGCCACACATATACCCAACCTGCCAAGCCCCTCTCTGCTTTATGCTGCCCACCTTGCCCTACTTAGTCATGGAAGGCACTAGAAATGTCTGAGGCAATTTATTGTCCCTGGTATTACAAAGCATCAAGGGATTTTCCTCCCCAGTCCCAATGTTTTAGCTGTGTGACCTCTGGATGACCTTTAGGCAAATTTGCTTCGCTAACCCCAGTATGACTCTCTCTTTATACCACAAACAGCTGAACCTTGCTTCCTTTTTCCATGTACGTACACACACACACACACACACACACACACACACACACACACATACACAACACACACACACACAGTTTAAATAAGTACATATCATGGCAAAATCCAAATTTGGCTAAAAGGAAGTATTAGATTGCAGAGAAAGTCTCAGTCCATTCTGTACATTAAGGGTAAAGGTGACACCTGCGCCTCCAGATAAAGAGGCTACCAATTAGTGCTGATATAGAGCAGCACTTTGTGAAAAGTTTGGCCCTTTTCTTAGGTAGTCCACAGATCTGCAGGCCTCGCACACACATTTTATGTACATGACCTAAGCTACCAAAGATCAGGGCAATGACTTTACATGAGTAGCCATAGGTGTTTAAAACATTATTTAAGGGTTGGTATTTTAACAATTTTGACGCATAGCAGGTGTCCATGTAAGCGTCATAAGAGCAACCAATTTCAATTATTGTGATTGTTTTGTTGTGTTCATCAATTATCACAAGGTCTGGTGTATTTGGAATGTTCTTAATGGCAGATTCCATTGCGTTCCGCTGAGCATGGGAAGTGGAGAACCAGTACGATTTTACCGACTCGTTACTGTGGATTGTGGTGAAGTTGGTGTTATCGCGGAGCTCCTTCACACACACACACACACACACACACACACACACACACACACACACACACATACACAACACACACACACACACACACACACACACACACACACACACACACACACACACACACACACATACACAACATACATACACGCAAACACATACAAACACACAAAAACACAAACACGCACACACACACACACACACACACACACACACACACACACACACAACACACACACACACACACACATACACAACAAACACACTCAGACAAACACACTCACACACATACACACATGCACGCAGAAAAGAAAGCGCTTTCAGATTATCTAGAAAACAGCCTTTTTAGTTATCAAATCTTTCCCTTTCTCACACCCACTCCTTTCCTCCCACTCTGCCTCACTTTGTAACATTATTGTTCTCTTTCTGCCGGTTTTCTTTCTACATCTTTGTTTTCCTTTTGCTTTCTTTGACTTTCTTTCTTAATCACACGCTCTCTCTTTTCTCCCACTCTCTCTGTGAAGGCAGAGGACTGAACCTGCTGTTGTAATCCCTGTTGAGCTCCAGTTAAACTCCAGAGGGCCATACCCTGCCAGCACCCTGGGAACACATAGTCATGTTCATAGTCATGAACTGCCCATTCATGTTCTGCCGCTCCCTGGCCAAATCCCGTCAGCCAACACTCCACTGGGTGGATTGAAGGCGGCTCAAGCTTCCATTACCTGGCAGCTATACGTCCATATTTAATGGCTGACATTAAGCACTTTTTGAAGCTCAAAAGATTCTGCACAAAAAAAGAAAGAAAAAGTAATGGGATTCATAAGGAGGTGCCTTTGAAGCTGGTTTCACCCTTTGAAGCTGTTTTTCATACTTTCTGGCCCAAAAACATTGGGGAGATGACAAGATGACAAGAAGATGGAAGACGGCAACCCTTTTTATCCTAGATATTTTTTGATTCATATAATTCAGGTCATATAATGATCATTGAGCACTTTGACCAGTTGTACTGCTGTCTGTCCAGTACAACTCCATGCCTATGGTGCTCAACACCACTTCAGCATGGTGTCCAATGCTCTTCTACACAATATCAGTTTGATAATCCGTCTAATAGACCCATTTGACAAATGTCGCTCATACATAATACTTATAATGGGTCTGCTACTTTTATGTACCAGACCAAACTAATTAAGATAAGTCTGCTGCCAATGCCCTAGCACAGAATGGAGCAGATCAAATCTTAGTATAATGAGTGACAGCCTCTGTGAAAAGGGTCCTTGCACTGTGGAGGGGGGGGGAGCACAGCTCTGTCACCGTTCAGAGTTATTATCAATCTCTCATCTCTCACTCTCTTTTCCTTACTCACTCTCCCATACAGTCATCCCAGTATGTGCCCTGTGAATGTCTATTGTGTGTGCGTATGTGTGTGTGTCTTTGTGTATGTGTGTTGGTGCGTGCGTGTGTGTGTGTGTGTGTGTGCTGTGTGTGTGTGTGTGTGTGCGTGTGTGTGTTCAATCACTACTTTGATTGAACTCAGTGACAAACACTAATTTTCCGCCCTGATAGCCAGGGCAGTGGGAACTTCCTGTGGAGCACACACTCACAGACCCAGATGGAACACACACACACACACACACACACACACACACACACACACACACACACACTGAGAGAGAGAGGGTGGAAGGGGGTGGGTTGGCACCACAACATACACAACTGTCGGCTTGCCGCTGACATGACCCTGGTTGATACAAGCATTCCAGTAACTAAGTTGCTACCCCTTTCCCTATAGTTCTAGCATTGCTGATTGCTGGTAAACCAATGTTTGTGTGTGGCAAACATGAAAACTTCCAAAGCAAAATAATTAACTATACCAAAGACTTTACAGATTGATGATGCGAAAACATAGATAGGCCTTGACACGAGTTGCAGCAAATGTGAATTTTGCGATGGGAGTGTTAAGGGCAGAGTGTTTCACATGGTTAATGGGCGGGCTGGTACATTACCTATGTTCCAGCTAAGAGGTGGTTGGACCGTATAGATCAGGGGTGTCAAACTCAAAAAGTCTTGGACCAAGTCGCGGGCCAAAGTCGCGGGGAAGTGTTAACGGGGGGGAGGGGGGGGGGGGGAGTGGTACGGAGATCCGGGCTGACGGAGTTGTTGACGGGGGATGCGGGATTGCGATCTGCCGAGTTGACGCGCCAGTGTTACCGCGCCAGAACGCGCGTTAACGCTGGAATGCAGAGTTACGGGCTGACGGGGTTGTTGACCTGGGGGGTGGGGGTGGGGGGGTAGTACAGAGACTAGTTACGGACTGACAGAGGTGTTCATGGGGGGGGGGGTTGCAGGATTGCGATCTGCCGGTTAACGTTGGAATGCTATATACTGGCGGGCCAATTGAATTACATTAATTGGGGATATGACATTATAACAGGGTCCGCGGGCAATTGGGGATATGACATTATAACAGGGTCCGCGGGCGGAATTGTTGATGGGGGGGTGGTGGTACGGGATTACGGCCTGCCGGAGTTGACGCACCAGGGTTACCGCGCCGAGACGCTGAAATGCGATATTCCTGCGGGCCAGTACTGATAGATATTATTCTATATTATCTGGCGGGCCGGATTAAATTACACTGCGGGCCGGATTAGGCCCGTGGGCCATACGTTTGACACCCCTGGTATAGATAAACGGCTGCTAATGGACTTCCCCGTCCCACCAAATTACCTTGGAATGCAGCACTGCCAAGTCAGGCCCAATCAGTGTGTAATATACCTTTGACACATGGTGGAAATGCCTGAAAGCAGCACCAATAAACATCTCCCTATCTCTCTCTCTCTCTCTCTGAATGGATGGCGGAATCAGTGTTTCAACCAATCAACGAGGGTGAGAGAGAGAGAGAGACAGAGAGAGAGAGAGAGAGAGAGAGAGAGAGAGAGAGAGAGAGAGAGAGAGAGAGAGAGAGAGAGAGAGAGAGAGAGAGAGAGAGAGAGAGAGAGAAATAGAGATCATCTTAACATACAAACACAATTACAATGCCTGAAAGCAGCACCGACAAACATCTCCCTATCATTCTCTTTTTGAGTGGATGGCGGAATCAGTGTTTTAGCCAATCAAGGTGGGTGAGGGAGAGAGAGAGAGAGAGAGAGGGAGAGAGACCAAGAATTTCTGTGAATTTCTCCAGGTTCATAAGGTCATAAGGTCCTTTGATATTTCCCTGCCGTAAATGCACAGAGGTATCATTTCACTTTCAATACTTACAATATTACAGAGTGATTTACTCTCTTTGAACCATGGAAGCTGCGCTTCAACTGGTTTGCAACTAAGACCATTGTGTCTAAAGACATTACAAGCATCTCTGATCCGATCCCTCATGTGAAACGAACAGACTTCTACATCTGTGTCCCATCAGCAGCCAAGGTGGGCCTTAGACCCTGTTACGACCAGGCACCATAGTGCATTCTGGGTGATCATCATTTGACTGCTGAAAAAACAGGTCCAAAAAAACGGCCAAGAAGCATTCAAGAAGCATTAGCATCCGACAAGCACACACACACACACACACACACACACACACACACACACACACACACACACACACACACACACACACACACACACACACACACACACACACCTATGTAGAATTTGTGTGTTGCAATTCCCGTTTTTGTTAGCGTTTTCAGCAGGGGGTTCCAGCGTTGACAGGGTTAACTTGCGTGGGGGGTTAATGGCGATGATTAGCAATTCCGGTGCCAACACACACCACGCGTGTCACTACTGGATTACTTTAGAGAGGTTCCAAGTCTGCCCCGGTGACATCACACTGCTAAAAGGTTGCAGATACAGGGTTCTCTGTTGTGAAGGAGAAGCCATGGGAACCCTCTCCCGCAGCTCATCAAACTTTATACGTACCAACACGTGTCTCACACTCATGCACACACACAAGCACGCACACAAACGCACGGACACACCCGAGCAAACAAACACACGAACGCCCACGAACATGCAAGCACACACACACACACACACACACACACACACACACACACACACACACACACACACACACACACACACACACACATACACCCACACAACAAAGGCACTCCCATGCACACACTTCCATGAAGGCCAGACACACACACACACACACACACACACACACACA
>NC_140279.1:8002439-8034112 GCF_964030765.1 Micromesistius poutassou
ACTGTACCTAATACATCCATTGCTGACCATTACCAGCAAGCCTACATGTGCAATATTAACGGTATCTCCATACATATTTTAAACCCTTCAAATTGTTCTGTTAAATTATTCCAATTAATAGTTACAAAAAAATATAAAAAATATGAGCAACACTTTCATTAAAGTTATCACTGCATCTTGCACTCTTGTTGAAGATACCAGAATATTCTTTATGCTTGGTTATGCACATTACCAACCTTACGTTAAACATACAGCATTGTGGAAAACTAAAACAATGCTATATTAAATAACAATGATTTAATATAAAACCAAAACAAATACTTAGCCTTCACTGCAAACAACAACAACAACGTGTGTGTGTGTGTGTGTGTGTACGTGTGTGTGTGTGTGTGTGTGTGTGTGTGTGTGTGTGTGTGTGTGTGCGTGTGTGTGTGTGTGTGTGTGTGTGTGTGAGACAGGCCATATGATTATTTGCATCCATACACTTTTGTACAGGTCTCTACACTATGATTCACATCAACAAAACAGCATGCAGCTGTGCTCAAATATAGGATTGAGAGTCAACATGTGACAGACTCATCAGTCTCAGAGAGCTTCTAGTGTTGCTTGGCATCGTCCTAAGACCTTCTGGCTGTGCTGATGAATGAGCTGATGACAGGCTCCACATACATACGTTTATGAGACTCAAATGAGGACGCGATGAACCCCCCCCCCCCCCCCACTCATGTTCACCCGATGATGATGTGGCTGCTGCCAGGATGATGACCCACTTTGGGTCACTTCCTGCACTTCGGTAATCATTGATCCGTGTACAAAAACTTTGAGTCATAAACATAGACATAAACATACACACACAAACACACACACACACACACACACACACACGCACACACCAGAAATGTTTTCTCGGATGTCTGACCAGAGGCTACAGAAGGAGGGGAAACATTGTAGTCTGCTAAGTCACTGTGGATTCCAGTACCTCGGGCCCTTCCAGAGAAGACCCCCTCCTCCTTCCAGAGGCTCCGCTATGCTAAACACCCCCCGTCTCCGCTGTCAAATACGTCTTTAGATTCTCAGTCTGCGTAGTCAGGGACATCAAGCACTTGCCCTCTAACCTCCTCTCTCTCTCTCCTCTCTCTTTCTCTCTCTCTCTGTCTCTCTCTCTCTCCCTCCATCTCTGTCTCTGTGTCTCTCTCACTCCCTCCCTCCCTCCTTCTCTCTCTCCCACTCGCTCTCTCTATCTCACTCGCTCTTTCTCTCCCTCCCTCCCTCTCTAGCCGTCCCTCCCTCCCTCCCTCTCTCTCTCTCTCTCTCTCTCTCTCTCTCTCTCTCTCTCTCTCTCTTTGCAATGCAGAGCTTAATACAATTTTCCCCTGCAAGTGAGTCTTCACTTCAGAATCCTTCTCTTTGTAAGGGGAGAAGTTGTTGTTTGCCTTCCTGCTGTTTTGTCTTGTAAACTGTTTTTGGCCGACTGTGCTCCTGATGCAGCAGTGCTGGGAAAGCCATGGGCGCAGTCTCCCAAACAATCATTGAAGTCAGTTTAATAATCAAGGGGTGGAAATTGATTGAATTGTGATTAGCATCGTTTTCATTGAAGTAAATCACAGTTAGAAATACTTTATTCATCTTGTATGAAGTCAGTCCATACCCCTGCATTTACCAGTTGGTTCGGTAATATAACCCTAGGAATAAGAGTCATGTCTTTAGAAGGAGGGTCCTGAGGAAGGCTGAATATATTTTCCACCCTCTTTATTCAGAGTTTGCCCTTCTTCCCTCAGGGTGTAGATATAGGATGCCTGGTTGAGCCAGCAATAGATTTGGGCGCTGCCTCGTCCCAGAGGCTGTCTCTATTCTAAATGTGTCACCAGACTTCATGTGGAGTTGTTTTTAGTTTCTGGGGTTTATGCTCATTGATTCTATGTTTTTATGTGTTTCATGTTTTAAGTTCTGATTGTTCTGTTTTTTTTTTTTTCTGCTTGCTACAATATGAATTACCCCTTTGAGGAATATAAAGATCTCTCTACTCTACTCTACCCTACAACGTGGGGGCATCACTGTATTTATATATATACAGATAAACTACAACACCTCTCTGCCCCCTCTCTTTCAACTTCACCCGTGCCCCTCCTGCTCCCCATGTCTGAAACCCAAGCTCTCCATGTCTGTCGGTGGAGAGCCATGGTCCTCTTCATGACGCCAACAGGGTTAGGACCGCGACCAGCGATCCACTTCCAGGAACGCCTGGCTGAGTATGTCATGCCTCCTCATGGCGCTGTTCAGCCACTAGCCAGTGCTTTGATTCCTGCACCACGTCACAGTAACAGAAAGCGGTGGTGGAGATGCACCTCCTCAGATCTCGGGCCCATATTGTATGTCTACACACCTGTTGCATCAAGGACTCACTGAAAGCTGATGAGGGCCAGCTGCACTCTTGGCTCAGTCCATTGAAGGAAACCAAACTTGGTATTGAGCAGTGGTAGATAAATATATTTGGTGACGCTTTACAATAACGGTACATTGATTAAGCATCATTTTACATACAAGTTAATGAAGTGATAAGCATTAATATACAGCATTAGCATAGGGGTCAGGGTTAGAGTAAGGGTTAGTGGGTAAGGGTTAACATTAACCCTATTAAATAATGTATTGTTAACATGAACACCATTAGTAAAATGACTATTAGTAAACTGTTAATTAAGTTAATGCTTATTGCTGCATCAACTATTACTAACTATTAATTGTTGATTAATGGTTAATTAATGAACCCATGGGTTTTAAGTGTTACCACGCATTTGTCTAAAAAAAGGATACTGCCAAGATACAAAAAAAAAAAAAAAATATATATATATATATATATATATATAATGCAAGTTAATTTGAGGTGAGTAGGGAGCATCTATAAGTTGTTGGTCTGATCAGCGTGTGTGGGCTATAGGAACCCACCCAGCAGGGGAACAGAATCTCCCCTTGGGGGCTCGGTTCCATGGGACCAGAAACGAAGAGGAAGTGCTTGTCAAACGGCACCAGGGTGACAGACGTGATGAATGTCTCTCTGCCTTGCAGCAGGGTGACGCGTCTGCCACCCTGGTCGAGCTGGAATTCAGCAATTCAGGTTACAGTTAACTGGAATGGCTAAGTCCCTGTGAGGGCATGCTATAATGACTTTCTGAAACCTATCCTAATATCTTTAGATGAATGCATTGCTTCCTATACGGACCGTTTCCACATTTCTCTGCACAGTAGGATATCCTTCCATTTGTATTAGAACACTGCAGTGATATTCCTGGGTAACCTGCAATATGCCCGGGAATATCGTGTGTAATGCAGGGAGGGATTCAGGGAGGAATTGTAATTCCAGTAAGCTTATGCCTCAACCACCTGGTGCAGCCAGATAGCATAACTAAAGAGACAGCTGTGTGTGTGTGTGTGTGTATGTGTGTTTATGCATGCATGATTGTGTGTGTGTGTGTGTGTGTGTGTGTGTGTGTGTGTGTGAAAGCGTGTGTGTACGTGTGTTTTCAGTGTATTTCCTCACACATTCCTCTTGAATGGAGTCAGCTCTGCAACATGGAGTGAATGAGGCGACTGGAAGAAAAACAAGGAGGAGAAACGGAGAAAGTGATTGAAGCCGGCATTTAAAGCAAGCCTCTGCTATTGTGCCAAATATGCACCAAAGTTGAGCACCCCTGCAAAACTCATGCATGGTCCTGGAGGCTGTTTCCTTCTTAGGCCAACCCAGGAAAAAACTATCAGCCTGCACCCCAGGGCATCTCTCTTTCACACACACATACAGACACACACACACACACACACACACACACACACACACACACACACACACACACACACACACACACACACACACACACACACACACATACACACAAACATATTGACTTACAACTATAACCCCCGGTATGTATACATGTGTGCAAACACACACACATACACACACACACACACACACACACACACACACACACACACACACACACACACACACACACACACACACACACACACACGTGTGGATATATCTACAAACACACACAACTCAAACCCCAGAGGCACAAACTTGGATGGGGCTGCAGTCTATTCATCACCTCTCTGTGATATCGGAGGCTGTGCGTTGGTCAGTCCCACTGTCCTGGAAGCCCCAGTCTGGGGGGGATGATTACATCGTAGGCTCACTGGTAATTCAGTTGCAAAATCCCATCAGTGCAGTCATTACAGGTGTGCACATGTGTCTGTGTGTGCCTTTGTGTGAGTGTGTATGCTAGTGTGCGAGTGCATGTGTTTGTAGTCGTGCGTGTGCACGTGTGTGTGTGTGTGTGTGTGTGTGTGTGTGTGTGTGTGTGTGCGTGCGTGTGCGTGTGTGTGTGTGTTGGTCTGCTACATGTAATGAATTTCCAATCACTTAATTGGAGGCTTAGGGTCGGTCAGCCGCAGTGTATTTTTTTCACCAAGACCACCATTTATGACTTTAACGTGGACTTTCCGTGGACTATCCGTCCAAGTTAAAGTCAACACGCAATCTTCACTCCAACCCCAGTGAATATTTATTGTGATCAGAGCTGACGTGGGCTGTTTCTCATCCATGTTTCACACTCTTTTTTGCGGTCAGTATGTGGCGTTCAACTTCTTCGGAGCAGAGTAGCCCATTCCTGAACCCAGCCACATTAGCATCATATTGGCCCTTCAAGTGGTAAAAAAGACACTACGAATCAAAAAAAGCAAACAGAGATTTTTCTAGGACGCTTGAACCTCTGAACCCCTCCCCACCAATCGGCCCCTTGTTCACCGTTCAAACCACCTCCTTCTTCTTGAATACCATTTTTTCCTTCCATGGATCCTCCTTTCTCCTCTCTTTCTTCTTCTCCTCGGTGTATTACGCTGTCTTTTACATTCTACCTGGCTGTTGACTTTTCAACAGCCAAACAGCGAACCACACAGAGCAGAGTATGGTCACCTACCGCCGGAGAAAAAACCCAAGACTTATTTTCCCCCCCCCGCTCACGTGTTTTTATAACCTCTGAATAAAAGGGCACGATTATTAAAATGCTGGCTGTGCTGTGTTTTTCTGCATACATTTATTACATTTGGCCATCTGCAAACGTTTACATTGCAGAATCCCTATAAAAACTTCATGCTATAGATTTAATATGTATAGCTGTTCTGAGACTTTTTTATTATGTATTTTCTACCATTTTTATACACAAACTATTTTATGTTCATTGCATTCCAATATTACTAATATGCCAACAATTCCAACTGGCCCTAGGTAAAATTGAATAAATCATATTGAATTGACTGGTTTCCTAAGACACTACTATATTTTGAACAATAAGAATAATAAATGATGATAAAAGCTCCACACACTCATAGTTAGTGGTGGATATGTTGCGTAAGAATTGAGGGTAAGCCAGAAATATGAGGTTACATATACAGAGATTATCTCACTATGGAGACTCTTGCTCCGAGCCTATCCTGAAGTGAACCTGGTACATAGCAGGTTAGCTCAGAGATAACCCTACCCACGGCTGCAGTGGTAACTTTATTATATTGTTTAGATTTATATTGTCTCATAGAGCAGTCATGAGACGATCACTGTATAGTGTCACATATAGTGTATATGTAGTGGTGTCAGTGACATGGTACGTTCCTTCGTTTCTGACTGCAATCACCTCATGTGCGTCCATCAATGCCGGTTCTACTGGCTCCCAACGAACGAGTGTAGTTACTAAGACACGGTGGATGAATATACAAGGTAATAACGTTACTCGTTTTTAATACATGTGAATTCAGTTTCGTATTCCAGTTACGTATTCATTCAACATCATGTATTCCTAGCCTTTATACTGCCCAAATGACTAAATAGCACTGCTAGTGCTATATCATATATTTTTATTTGTATCATATATTCTATTTCAACATATTTTCAACATGTACAGCTCATTTCCTATACAGCTCCAACAACAACTCTCTAACTTTCCATAAGTAGAAGGGAAATCATGGTTCTTCTGTGGTGAGTGATCGAGTTCAGTAGGTGCAGTCGACTTCAGTTTTGTGGGTGCTGGTTAACATGTCAGTAACATGGTAGCAGCGAGCTCCACCAAAACAAAGATGTGATGTTACACTTTAGGATTGGGGGTAGTGTAGTGCTTTTCAATGACATTGTGTATAAAACTTTTTTCTTGAGCCTTTTCTTTAACTTGTGGCTTCTACATGAGCATATACCATTGTTCGGAAATATAACGGCCCGTGGTAAGTATACTTTGGATGGTCACGACACACACAAACCACACTGTTGTGCTTTTTAAGTGTCGGTTGAAGGATCAGTCGACATTACTTTGCAGCTGATTGGATGAGCTTGCACCAGTCAGATTTCGAGTGCCATCTTTCCAAAGTAAAAACCATTAGCGAATGTTACCGCTACAATTTGCATAGAAGTGAAAACGTCTTGTGTTCAATTTAACCACATTTTGAAGCAGCATTCATATTATATCTATTAATCCATTGTAGAACATTCCAAATCTGCCGTATCCGGTAACTTTGTCATCTACATAACATGCTGGGGTCTTGTGGATCTTGTTTGGAGCAGCCAATGGAGGTGATCTCATAAGAATGAGGCTGACTTTGTGAGGCTACATCAGGGCCACTTTTCGTAGTTTTCAGCGGGGGGGACGACTATTTTTGACATGCTCTGTGACACCTTGTTAATAATGCAAATTGAAGCATATTCAAAGTATTTCACTACAGTAAGCTCTCTAGCAAACTAGAGCTTCAGCTCCCAAAAAATTCTGGTGAACGCTAAATCACTTAAATTAGGTTTGCAGAGCCTTTTCATGGTGACGTTGTGCAAATTAATGGAAGAGGATGATTCATCCAATAAAGTGAAATAGAAAAGAGAAAAAATTATTCACATAGGAAGCGTGATTCTCCCTTCCACTATTTTATATAATTTCACAAATCCCTAAAAGTTGATTTTTAGAAGATAATAAATCGGTCTCAAAGTATAGTTTAAAACAGTGTTCACTGATATCTGAGGCATTTGAGGTTGATCACTAAAACATTGGAAAATAACCAAATCATATCAAATCAAATCAGAAGGCTATATCCAGACCTGACAATACATGCAAACTATGCATCAGGATATGTGATCTGATATATACAGAGATGTCACATCAATTCAGGGGATGGAACGTGGATTTAAAGCCAGAGTAGGCAATATATTTTAGAAGCATTTATTTTCATATTTGTTAAAATTCTCTTCGCATCCTGACATCGCTGGCTGTAAAAGGGCTGTAATATGAGGGTCCAATCATCTAATTTGGACCCAGTTAAATGATTTGGCATCCTACCTGTCTGTCTCTCTGCCCACCCAGTTTCCTGCGCGCACTGTGTCAGTGCACTCATCAGTCCTTCACAAGGCTATATCTGTAAATCTGTAAATCACAAATAGATGCAAAAAAGTGGTGCCAGTAACAATAAAACAAGTGTAGTTTGTCTACAAGCACACAGATTATTTGTCACCATTTTCTGTGCTGTGATTGCTATGCTGCCTGTGATGGGCCTGTGGCTGGGTGGTCTAAACGGCGCATCACAAGATAATTTTATGTACAATCTTTTCTTACATTTTTACTTCGGTAGTGTTCTTGGACTTAGTGAAGTTGGTGACCACTGGTTGAAATATCCCTCTCACTCCCTCTCACAATGTTAAAACTAGGGATGCGCTGAAAATTCTTGGCCAAAACCGAAAACCGAAAATGAGGAAACAAAGGCCGAAAACCGAAAACCGGTTATAAAATAAAAATATTTATTTAGCACTGAAAAAACAACAACACCGTTTTCCGTTTTGCACTTTGCAGACGGTCCCTAAGCTCGCGGATGATAGCCGACAGCTCATAGAAGCTGTCGGCACTTTGCGGACGGTCCCTAAACTCGCGGCTGATAGCCGACAGCTCATAGAAGCTGTCTCATAGCGAGCCGTCGCTAAAGATGGCTCGTTTGGATGAAAACAAGGTTGTAGCTGGTTCTCTAGTTTACTACATTTAGCTAGAGGTGTCATTTGTTTCACAATGTTTCACTGATGATCTATGGTGCAGAGGCGCTTATCCAGACAAGCGTGTGCTGGCCACAGTTTTTGTTTGCGTCATCACAATTTCCTGTTTCGGCCGCGTTGTTTCGATGATAAAAGTGTTTCGGTCGAAAGCCGAAAATGCGCTTTTGGGCCATTTTCGGTGGCCGAAATTTTGGTGCATCCCTAGTTAAAACAATGTTAAAAGTATTGATTTTGAACTGAGAATCTACATACATTTATTTTGCATTGACTCGTGATCCCAAGAATCAAAATGGAATCGACTCGTGAGATTCCCAAAGATTCCCAAAGATTCCCACCCCAATTTTTTTGGTGCGATAGACGATTGCTTTTGAGACCTTTCATGAATGCACATCTTTCAGGTCCAACCTGAAGACTGAAGAACGATAGCCTGGTTGGCACGACTTTCCAATGTTGATACTCAGCATTGGGTCTGGCCAAGACGTTAAGAGAATCCATTTCTCAAAGCGCATCCTTCAAACCTGGTTTACCCGCCCCCCTCAAATGCCTCAGTCTGCTATTGGTCGAAGCCAGAATAGGCGGTGTCGAAGCTTAAACCAATCACACCGCTCTTTCCTTTTTCTTTTCTATAAATGCCTCCAGGGCTGCTCTCTGCTCGGTTTTCAATACAAATGTCCGGTTGAAATCTTTCAACACAGCATCGACTGCTGTGTTGAACGCTGTCCGCTGCTCCATGCTGCTGTTTACAATGAGGTTCCGGTCGCTGCTCTACAGCGTCACTTACTTGAACACGCCTCTACCCAGAGCCGTTGGAGAGGCTCGACGTTGATTGGCTCTCGAAAAAGAGGGTGGAGTTCCCGAAAATTCGGGAGACAGAAATCGAGTTAATAGCACGGTTGGCCAGACTAGAAGTCAGCAGCGCTTTTGCGAGGCGTGACGTCACTAGTGTGGGCGCGACCAGGCTAGAAGAACGAAGACAGACCAAGTGAACTCGTTCCTTGAGATTGAAATCAGCTGTTCTAAAACCAAAACTCCTGACAGTGACTTGCTCAGTCAGATATCCTTATTCTTGAAACGGGCCTCTGGATCCCGACTCTGGGTTCAATCTCCTTAATAGTAAACAGTCATAGAATTGACAGCTGGAATACGGGAAGATGAATGGCACAATACTATAACGCCTGGGCACAAAAACCTTATATTGAGGTTCTTTCCTTATTTCAATCAATTAATGTATGCCAGTGCGTGCTGTAAGATCAGTCATGATGCGTGTGTGCGTGCGTGTGCATGTGTGTGTGTGTGTGTGTGTGTGTGTATGTGTGGGTGTGTCTGAAGCAAAGGTTCCAACATACTGGTCCAGAATAAAATTGAGCTTAGCATATCTTAACATTACCCTGCCGGCACTGCACTCTCTGCTGCCCACTTAAAAGTCATACCGTGATGGCCATTTTAACCATTTGCACGTGTGTTGCCATGCTTTGGATCATGCCAAGTATATGAACCCGTTCACGTTCAATTCAATTGGGAAATAAAGCTAATAGGTATGGGTTTTCCATAACAAATAAAGGAAGAAAAGAGAAATGCCATTGACAACAAGAGTTGCAGTCTCAAACTTCTCTTTCTTAATGCATTTAGAGAAAACAAATCCCAGCCATCTTGATGTAAAGCAGATCTCCGGAATCTTGGAAATCACCCCCTCCCCTCCTCCACCCCCTATTTCACCCTGACTGCCAACCCCCCCCCCCCCACCTTCCTACCGCTCCCTGCTACATCTCCTTACAGCACCCTGAACATTGTAGAAAGATCCCCACCACATGTTGACCCAGAGCTGTGCTTCTACAACTTGCTTGGCTCCGTTTCCCCCCTCCTCTGGCTGGATGTGCTGCCTGGCCCTGTGAAGGTCCATGTAACCCTGGCAACTACCACCGCCTAGCACGTTGCCTTGATATCATCAACTACAGGCATCGCCCCCCCCACCCCCACCCCATATCTCCCAGGGACCTCCCCCACTGTTCATTCAATCAGTCTGTCCATCTGTCCAGCATCGTTCCAACTCCAGCCTTATCTCACTTGTTATTCTACCAGTATCTCTCGCTCTTTAATTTCTCCTCATCCCTTCATCTCCTGCATATGTGCTGTTGCTCTCATCTTCCCCCCCCCCCCCCCACCACTGGCCTCCCCAGCCCCCCCACCCCAACCTCCCTGGGGACTTTATGACTATAGCCCCAAACATGGTTCTCATTTAACCCCCCTCCTTCTGCCTTTTAGATGGACAGGGCTAATAGCAAACGTTTGGTTTGGTTTATATCATACAGTGCCCTACATGGAGCGAAAGCTCCCCTGCATTTACAAGACAGCTCAGGCCAAGAGGACCAGTGGGGGGGAAAAGGAAACATTGATTTGGTTAACTGTATACCAGTGAATGTGTACACTTGCTACTTGCACATGCATGTGAGTGTGTGAGTGTGAGTATTTGTGTATGTGCATTTCTCTAGCCATCTCTATCCATGTGGCGTCCATCCAGCATCCATCTAGCATCAATCTAGCAGTCATCCAGCATCTATCTAGCATCCATCCTTCACATGGTATAAGCTCTTGGCGTGGTCATTCATCTGCCTTTAACCCCAGCATGGCTATGCCTCTGTTACTTCTAGAGCATGGGGGGGAAACAAGAGGGCAAAGGTCAAACACCAGGGGAAGGAGCCTTCCTTCCTTCTAGGGCGTTAGGACACGTCGCCATGCACGCCATTAGAACCAAACGCCTCATTGGCTTTTGATTGATCCATCAGAGCTCCCTGAGTTCACGTCTCACGTAAACAAAAGCACATGACATCAGTGTGTTTGATGAACGAAGGCAATCACATCTCAAAAGGGGTCGCAGTGTGAGCCCGTTGATGGGTCTTGTAGTCCTTGGCGGAAAATTGTTTACGAACGTCTGGAAAGTAATTTTGGTGTGTCTGTTTGCGTGTGTGTGAGCGAGTGATTCAAATCTAATAAAAATACAATTGCGTTATTAATTATAGTCATTAATCAAACTTTTCCCAATCACTGGAGGCTAGATATAAATCTTGTAACTAGCAATGTATTATATTGTGTATTGTATTGTTTTTTGTGTTATTGTTTCGCATCTTTTGCATTGTTTTGAGTATTTTTTTCTGATTAACTCTGTTAATCAGTAAGGAGGCCTGACAATCTCTTTAAATGAGATCCATCTTTTGGTTTCTGTAATGCTTCCAACATATTTCAGAGTTTAGTTCATTGGCGAACATAATGTAGGTCCTCATTAAAGTCAACCCGTCGTCTCTTTCCAGCTGCCGATGCCAGTTGTTGTTGGCTCAATATTTACATGTGCTGAACCTTGTTTATATATCAGAAAAGTAACAGCCACTTTAGTTGGGGCCCCAGGGGCCAATGGTCTCTGTGGGGTCCCGGCTGTGAGGACCAGAGTCATTATCACCATGTCACCTGCTACTCTGCAATAGTAAAAACAACAGAAATTCACAGCAAAAGGTGGCAGCGGAAGTTAGGGGAGGTGTGGACTGTACTACCCTGTGGGGTATTTACGCTAGAATTACCCCGGTATGTTGACAGATTGCTAATGTAAAACAGACTCACTTTTATGTGTACTCTTTCCTCCCTCTGTATAAAGATGTTGAATGGAATATTTAACTAGGAGAAGATGAGTTAGATGAGTTGAAGGAGTTCACCTTCAAGCGAAAGATCTCTATTTTCACTACTTTCAACCGACACATTTAAACATCACAATACGTGAAAGAAAAACACAAACAACCCGTAGAACAAATCAGAGGACAATGACAGAATGCTCTGTTTCTTATTTGTTTCTGCAGGAAATAACCTGTCCAAATCAACCAATTAATGTCAGGCTAGGAGCATGCCCCAGCGGTAATGTTAAGGGGGGTGGAATGGATGGTTTGGCTCCAAATGCAGCTAGTCTAGCACTACCAGGCTTATGGCGCATTTCCACCGGAGGTTGCAGGTCGGTTCAGTCTGCAAAGGTGTGGCACGGGTCTCGTTTCCACCGCCAAAAGTGGGCGTAACCCGGACTGAGCCGTATTGAGCCGTACTCGTCTCACAGTACTACTCCGTTGAGGTACTGAGACGCCTGAAAGGGTCCCGGCAAGTTTGAGCTACACACGCCGTCAGTTGATTGGTCGACAGAATTGTCCCTTCCGTGCAACAGGGGGATAACAAACAAACACAGTACCCGTGAGGTGTTTCTGGACAACGGCGAAAGCTTAGTTTATTGAAGAAAATGTTGCGCAAAAGTTTGCCGTCCTTCTTGGACATCCTACATTGTTGCTTGCTCTTTGTTCATTGTGCGCGTTCTTCTTTTTCCTTGGATTTATTAGCAGGCTACACTGTGGCAGGCTGCTATGAGATCACGATGCTTACGTAGCTGCCGTGGCTATCGCCGTCCGGCTTAAACCCTGCCCTACCATAAGGGTAGTGTTGGCGGTGGAAACGTGAGCTGTAACTGAGCTGGGCTATGCCGCACCCTCACTACTGGGCAGAGGCGTGCTGGGTCCGGAGTGTACCCGCCGGTGGAAATGCGCCATTGGATAACGCTACCAACACATTCTCAAACTGCACCTAGTCTATCGGCAGGCATGGTCGTTCCCATATATCAATCCTCAAACATACACACATTTTCACACATTTACTGGCTTCTCAGTCCTCCGCAAAATCCCATAATGTACAAGCCATCCCTTCAAGTATGTCCATTAACTAGGCTCTACTATCAGTTTGCCAGTCTCAAGGCTGGCCCGCCGAGCTTCTGCCCCCACCAAAGCGCCACAGGCCCGGGAGAATAGTGAGGTGACTATGACAAGCAGTCATCATCACGCCTGTTTATTCAATATCCCTCCAAGTGCACCTTTTTCCCATTTTTAACCTGCCCCTTCTCCTCTCTCCTTCACCTCTCCTCCTTTCCCACAGGCCTTGATCTTTTCACATCATTTGGGAGGTCTCCGCTTCTGGGAGATTTGGGAGAAAACCCCTCTGGACCCTGCCTGCGAAAGACACCACAAAATCAGATACGTTCCAATAAAAGATGGTTTCTCATGCACACACACAAGGAATTGCTCCCAAATGATAATCTCTTTTTAATGGCTTGAGCAAACATCAGAGTATTTATGGTATGAATTGGTGGTAAACATTTTAATTCTTGGCCAGCAAATGTGTTTTGGTCCATGAACAACATTAGTGTAGAACCACAATGGACAATAAGCATTTGGTTTGTTTGCAATGCTCAATGATTTGCAAACAGAGGTATACCAGCCAAGACTTCCTCACACAATATCATTTAGGCTACACATGGTGTAACAACTTGGGTTTTCCACACTTGTGTTGCCCAAATGCCCTGCCCTGTTGTCTGTAGTGCTGAAATATTTTCCAAGACCCTTAGGATTTCCTGGCTCTGGTACATCCAGTCCAAGAAAGCAGTCCCTGTTTTTCTGCTCTCCTCTGCTCTCCTCTTCTCTCCTCTGCTCTCCTCTGCTCTCCTCTTCTCTCCTCTCTCCTCCTCTTCTCTTTACTTGTCAACTCTGTTTGACTTACTTTATTGATTTGCAGAAAGCTAAAATATGTTTGTTTTTGGAAACTGTATTTTGTTTTCGTAACGACTCATGAAAACACATCCAGAGCCAACAGCCCAGGCCCCAGCAAAACATCCTTCAAACCGAAAGGGGGCAAAGGTAACCATGGTGGTTTGGGTCTACAAGAATCTGTACAGAACAATGTGGGAAAGAAACAAAACCTCAAGATGTAGTAAAAACCATACGTCCTGCCTCTATGTTTTCATGTGAGTGTGAGGGTACATGTATCCCCGGACACGGAGAGGCCCCTCAGTGGGCACCAGCAGACAACAAAATACACATGTTCATTCATATTCATATATATATTCATATATATTCACATATGTGTTACATTTACATTTAAGGCATTTAGCAGACGCTTTTATCCAAAGCGACTTACAATAAGTACATTTGTCATAAGAAAGTGAAACAATATATTGCGGTCGGTACAATAAGGATGTTCATAGAATCAAGTGCAAAGCACCAACAATCGCTAGGTTTACCCATATTTGTTTACCCATATTTGTTTCCCCGTATTCAACATAGAGAGCTATGACAGTTTTTCACAATTACTTAAACACATTTCCTGATAGACTACCTCACTTTCTCAAAACCCTAAACATAAATTTCAAAACTTACACACAAAATGCAAAATCCTACACTTCTCTTGCAAAAGCACACTTTGCCCTCAAAACAGTGTTAACTCTTCACTAAATGGTATTTTCTTTTCAAATGACAAACACATACATCATATGAGTAGACATTTCTAATCACCCATTGAACACTGGTGTGCAGAATGGAAAACACTATAGTATGAATGGAAAACACTATATGAATGCTTTATCAGTAGAATTATGCTTTTGCATGTTCAGTATTACACTGTCACCTGTTGGGTGTAAAATATTGCCATATGTTTTTACGTACACTCAAATAGAAAACAACACACAAAACTAAAAAAAATAGGCAATACTGTAAACAAAACATCTGAATGAATGAATGAATGAACGAACGAACAAATTAATGCATTTTTATTGGTTGAAACCAAAGGGTAGGGGCAGAAGCTTCAGCTTATAGCCCCCCCTTCTCACATTTTAAGTAACAAACAAATGTCATACTGTACATACAGTGCAATTGTATGCATACATGCAAAAGTGTATGCATACATGCATACACTTACCTACATAAATACATACATACATACATACACGCCTACACAAACCCATAATGGTCAATACTTATATCCAGTACATTTCCACCATAAGATGGATAATATCCTAAATAATGATGATAACCATAATGAGAATAACAATGTTCATCATCATCATCATCACTATTATCAACATTCTCATAGAGTGATACTACTCAATGTCTGTACTTTAGTGTCATGTCTTTCTTCTGTGACCCTTCTATAGCAAATTGCAGATTGCTAATTGCACAACAGCCAGCAGAGTTTAGAAATGTGATTGGCAGTGTGTTCTGTGTGAACACCAAGAGAGGGAATTCAGGAAGAGTGTGCAAGATATAGAAAATTGTGTGTAGTGTTGTGAAAAATATGTGGTTTGGAATGGAAATCTGAGTCTAAAGCAGAAAATGTGCTTGGAGTTCAGCAGAATTGGTTTTGCAGTTGGTACATGAGTTTCAGGTTGTGCACATTGTGTCTGATGTTCCAATTAATGTGTTTAAACAATTGTGAATAACAGTATAAGATGGTACATAACTAAATACGACATACAATAAGTGCATACATTAAGTGACAGGATGAACAACATACAAGTGTTCTTGAGATGCTGATGCATTGGGGGTTCTGCAGTGCTTCAGATAGGAATGGTTCTTGGTTCTTGATTTGAGCCAAAAGTCCCAAAGAGAGAGAGAGAGAGAGAGAGAGAGAGAGAGAGAGAGAGAGAGAGAGAGAGAGAGAGAGAGAGAGAGAGAGAGAGAGAGAACAGGGGAGGTATACCCACAAATCCCCCCCTGTCCACCCGCACACTGTACTATCACCCCTCTTATGACCCCCGCCCCCCCCAAGAGTAACATTAACCCACTGTGTGTGATGACAGTACCATACATGACATACATCATTCTGACAACCTCCAAAAGTGATATAGTGTGGTGAAAGTCCAATCCAAAGGCCATACAGAGCTTACCATGAGGCCAACAACTTCCCCTCCACTGCTCTGCCTTCCTACCACATTCCATCCCTGAGCCGTCAGTCACTCACGCTGCATTAATTTGGTCGAAACCATTGACATTTCTTGGATTGTTACAATCAATAAAGACAGTAATTACTTACTTGTGTGTGTGTGCAATTCTTGTCTCTGTGTCCTTCTCTGCGTCCGTCTATCTGTCTGTCTGTGTGCCGGGAAGGAAGAGGATGTTGCCATTCCTCCTTGTGGGCCCCTGGCAGGGCCATCAGACTGACACTCAGCCCGCCTGCCAGAAGCGGATGCTGGCGTTTTATTGGTCCCCACCGGTTCCCCGTCCTCTGCTATCTATATATAACTCTATTGTTCCTCGAAGGCCCTTCTCATGCGAGCCAGACCCGGGAGGGGAAGAGCACACTCTGAGTCTTTGGAGCCGGCGCTGCAGGCCAGACACACTGTCGCTAGCCTGCAGGTGGGAACTCTGGCCGGGGTCTAGGTGGGCCCTGGCCCGTCGACTGTCTGGAATAAATAAGTGGTTTATGATTAAAAAAAAAAAAAAAAGTACTATTTGATATCATATCATCATCATATATTCAAATTGTACAGTCTTATTAATACTGCTTTTTATATGTTTGGTATCAGTGTTGGTATTTATCCAGATATCCTACCCCTTTATTTATTGATTGACATTTTATTGAAATTGATTTGGCCGAAACATTTTTAAACATAAGGTAAACAATGTCAGAATATGAACTTAAAGGCTGCTTATGCTATTCAAAGACATATGTAAACATTTCATTAAAGGTCTTTCCAAAGAATTGGAATTGAAAATGTGTTTTATTGTTTTGAAGAGTTGTCTAATGAAAACGTAAAAAGTTAAATTCATGGCATTTACCACCTAAATCATTAGTACGGAGGAAAAAGAGAAAGATTGAGAGAGAGAGAGAGAGAGAGAGAGAGAGAGAGAGAGGGGGGAAACTTTCTTTGCTCATTACCCACTAATTACCAGTCTGGAAAAGCACAATTAGAGTTTCCTGGAAGACAACACAGTAACATTAAAATTCATATATAATATAGGTTATTGTCATTAATTGATTTTCCTGCCTCTAATGGACGTGGTTAGCTCCCTCCCTTAAGGCCCTGACACACCATTCCGACTGCCGATCTTCGGCAGAAAAGGCATTCGGACCGATTTGGTCAAGGTTGATTCAACATGTGCAGTCGGCTGAAAAGAACACAGACGGCTTGAAAAGATCACAGACGGCCTTGACGACGGCCGATCGCACAGCATACACCGAACAGACTCAGGTCACCCAGCTCGCCAGACTGTCCGACGACCGATAATCTGGTTGGTGTGTCAGGGCCTTTAATGGCAATAGTAACAAAGTTGTATGAAGTCTTGTTTGTTATGGGGGCCTGATGTGTGATTGTCAGTTGGACCACTAGGTGGGAGTAAGGAGTCCTTTTGTTTAATTTGTTCTATAATTGGGCTGGGTATTCCTCAAAATATGCGATCATGCACGTAACCTAGGCCTCATGCGATACCAGCACTGGCCAACATCAGTTTCTTTAACGGAGAAAATGCAATATGTTTGTTCCTGTGAGGGTCAAGTTTCCATAAAACGGACTTGTATAAACTTCTCAAAAGGTTTTTCCCTTATGACTGTACTAAATAGCATTCTCCCCGAAGCTGGAAGTATTTTGTGGTCCAACAACATTACAAGGAATCTAAATGACTGCCATATTTATCACAAATACCCGCTCTGTCAACTTATGTGTGGAGTGTGTGTGTGTGTGTGTCTGTGTGTGTGTGTGTGTGTGTGTGTGTGTGTGTGTGTGTGTGTGTTTGTATGCGTGTCAGAGGAAGACAGAAAGAACTAGGGACTGGAGGACCATCCAGCTAGGATTGGCTGGCTGACATCTGTCTGTGAGAGCTGTTTTTTGTTGATGTTGTTGCGTTTAACTTGGCCAGAGCCGTGCTGGGACCGGAGAACAGAGGTCTGAGAGGCCCCGTTTGACGCGTTCAAGAGCCCAGCTCAGTCCAGCTCTGTACTGGGGAGCTGTGGCCGCAGCGCTGGCTCTGACTGTGGGGCTGCAGGTGGTGCTTGTGGGAAATTAGTCCCGCTCTCATGCTCTCTCTCTCCCTTTCTCTCTCTATCTCTATCCCCCTCTCTCTCTCTCTCTCTCTCTCTCTCTCTCCTCTCTCTCTATCTCTCTCCCTCTCTCTCTCCATTTCTCTCTCTCTCTCTCTCTCTCTCTCTCTCTCTCTCTCTCTCCCCCTTCTCTTTCTCTCTCTCTCTCTCTCTCTCTTTCTCTCACCTCCCTGCTAAAACCTTGACACAATATTGTCAACACCAGGGTTTGCATTAGCTGGAGGATTCCGCTTGAATTTATACAAATGCCTGTTGGAGTGTGTGCGCATTTGTTTAACTGTACATTTTTAATGATGGCAGCTGTCCTGGATTACAGCAGTGCACATTTTCCGTGCACGTGATGTCACTTGAGGTCATCGATCAATGTCAACAATATAGTTCAATATCCCCGGTACAATAACATGAAAATAATCCTGTGACACAGTTCACTAAAGTCAGGCAACCCGTTGTTAGGATTGAGGGAACATAAAATAACTTAATCAATTCCTCCCAATGTAGCATTTCATGATTGACAACATATGGAAGTGAGTCATGTTGGACTGTCAATTGAAGTGATTTGATTTGTTTGCGTATATATAACCACAAACCACAAGTGGGGTTGAGCTTGAATGATACTTGAACAGATCTGCGCGTAGGGATCACATGTCGGAGCCTAACTCTTACCAAACACTCACTAATGCTGGTGGGGACCGTCCCCGCCAACCCACTCTGCCTAATTGCTGGATTTCTACCACGGGACCAATAAAACATGTGTCCACTCTCATTGTGAAGTGATGTCATGGGAACAGCAGAGAGATTTAAAAGGAAATGATTGAAATGAGGCAAGCCTACATGTCTCCATGGAGTGTTTGAGTTGGGAAGAGGACAGGCTTGGGTGTTTTTAATTTAGGAGTCTTTGAGAAATGTCACCACCCCAAGCAGGCTTGGTGCTATTTGCAGCAATGCGAGCGAGGGTGTCGGCCTATCTGTTGCACATCGGAGACAACCCTACGTATGGTCTGCGTGCTATTCGCTAACTGCTCGAGCCAACTGCCAATAGGAATTCCTCCCACGTTTAGCAACGCGCCGTGATCCAGGACTGCATCTGTTGATGTGGAATATCAGCTGTTCACAGATCAAGTGAGGATAGTCTTGCAGTGTAAAAGAGTTTCATCTGTCTGTTCATGCTGAACCACGTGGCAAACGTGGTTTCATGCCTGAATGTTCACCACAAACACTCATATGTCCAAAAAATGCACTTGAGCATTTCCATGCAATCTTTCTCGTGTTTACAACTAGTGTGTTATAAGTTCATTGAGCAAATATTATATATTTTATATATATATTTTTATATTTTGGCGTTTGACAGTTACATAATTGTTGTGTGTTTTCGTTCCTATAGAATGTCAGTAGAACAAGTTTGAGAACAATATGCCTTAACTGATCAGTATGCATTAAAATATGCACATGCTATTTCCTAATGTAAATGTAGTAATAATAGTAACTTTGTAAACATGATTCACAATTATATAGTGGAATGGTATTAATGTCAATCTAAAAGCGGAGACTTTCCTGGCTCAGACTCACAGGGTATTTTACAGCCAGTCAGTGTGATGATGGCTCATGGATGTCTGTGGGGTATGCTGGGAGGCCAGTCCCTCCCTCAGCTCCAAGGACTGGCCACGGCCCCCCAGGGTCAGACCTATTTAGATCACAAGATTATTTCATCAATGAACATAACCATCATTCTCAGAGGGGCAGCTAAATCTAAACCAGCCGACGCATGTGGGTTTGGTTCCCTAGAACTTCGGAAACAAGAAGTAAGTGACAGGATGAGGAGAAGGTGGTAGCGTCGGCAACCTTGCAACCATGGGCTAAAAATAGAGCGTCTGGACGGTACAGATGCTAATGAGCCGACACACGCACACCAGTGGCGATTTATCGAAGACTGCAAGGGAAGCTCAGCTTCCCCTAAAATCGTACTTCAGTACGGTACAGGGCAACTTTGACCTGTGTGACTGCGCCCATGATCACACACACACACACACACACACACACACACACACACACACACACACACACATAGACACATACACAGGTCCCCTTGCCGCTAACTTTAATGCTTGTTTGGTCTCAATGTATTTCCGAACCCCAAATCCAATTGAGAAACGAGAGTGCAAACTGATCTGGACCCAGGCTAATGTAATTGCTTTATAACAACCCGGCGTGTCTCTCCAGGATTAGATTGGAGGGTTTACTGGGAATGAGGCACAGTGGTTTATTGTGGGACACAGTGGTGTCCCAGTCCTTCAGAATGAGATTATCATTCCACGACCACACCTCCGCTTCACCTCTCCTGATACTTGAGGAGAAATACCAGAAAATGTCAAATGTGTTTTAATTTACCACCATGTCTATTTATACTGTGTTTTAAAATGAATTACAATTACATTTTTACGTTGAAAAATGTTTGGGATTTCTTTCTCTCCTCTTCTGCTTTCTTCTTCTTCTTCTTCTATCGCTCCTTCTTATGAAATCCACCCCCAATTTAAAAAAACTCTTCAAAAAAAGGCGTCCAAGCATACATTCTCTCTCTCTCTCTCTCTGTCTCTCTCTCTCGCTCTCTCGCTCTCTCTCTCTCTCTCTCTCTCTCTTTCACTTTCTCACTCATCTTCCCCTTCCTGTGGAAATGTTATGGTTTAATGAAGGCAGGGCGATAAGGCACCAGAGAGGGGTGAGCGGGGGGGTGTATGCTATTGTATCAGGTTTGACGCACACACTGTTAGTGCAGCCCCCCCTGCCCTAAACAGCAGAGCAACAGTCACTACTTTTCGGAAATGTAATGCTGCTGTCTGGCAGCCATGAGGCTACCAGGTATGAGGATGGTGATGTCATGGAGTAATGTGGGTACACCACCTGATGGAGATTTAGGTGGATGTTACGGCTATAACACTTATGTGTCATCTCTACTCTGCTAGTACCCTCCCCCGCCCCTCCGCACTCCCAACCCTACCTCTCTTCACAACCATGACACCCCCTGCATTAGTCGCAGGAAATGCACATAAAAATCCCAGAGACGGCTTTCTAACTGAAGTTAAAAAGGAAAAAAGCGGGAAATCTCCATAAGTCATCGTTAATGGAGTGAAATGTTCCATTCCATCTAAAAGACGTGTGAGCAGGGCATTGTTGGGTGAGAAGCTGGAAGAAGGATCCCGGTTCACAGAGCTTGGATCTTTTCACTAAATTCACACTCTAATGACCAATTAAGGACACTTCACACATTTTTTAATGATTGGTTATGCAAGTCAAGCCATATGGTACACTGAGTGAACTCTAAATGTATCTTTGGGAATTTTATGGATTGACACATTTTATGGATTGTGTGTTTGTGTGAAAATAATTAGAGCAGTAAATATAACTGTGTGCTGATTTCAACTCACCACCAGTCAGCCCTCAATATATTTTACACTTGGGTCATTGAGCTACTTTTAAACTTTTAGTACAGCAATGTTTTCTCTCTCAAGCAAAAAACTGAGAAACACATATTGAATAGTAATACTACAGCTGGTCTGGATAAAGCAGGAGGTTTGTAAGGAGGTTGGCTTGAAAAGACTTGTTTACTTCCATCGCTTAATGAATTCATTTCAGTTGGGAAAGCCTTCTTCGGGTTACACTGTCACTAAGAGGGATGTGTGTTCTATGGGCTAAGACTATCTATTTGGGAAACAAAAACACTCCTTAGCTACATTCTCACTTTGGGCTCCTGAGATTAGGTTCAAGATGGATTATATTTGTTGGCATGGCTGTGAAGTGTTTGTAAAGAGCACAGCACCAAACATCAACAAACACAAGACCTGAAACTGCAAATAAAATAATTTAAGTTTTAAATTGGCTCAGGCTTGGGAAAAGTAGATTTATCTAAAACATAGCAATATCAATGCTTTGATACAAAACTAAGTTAACTATCATTGTAATGATTAGTTACTTTCTTTTGACTTACTTTTGTGTTAATAATAATACAATTATAAAACTATATCACAAATGTTTGATGCTTCATGGAATTTGCCATGTAATCGGCCATGGGGTGAATTCAAGGGACCTAAAGTCTTGATGGCGTGGTGTGAGTGTTGGGTTACAGGGAAGCTCCTTATGTCTATATTAGAGGCCTGCAAGCCCGACAGGCCCCAACGGGCCCCGACACAATATGCAAATTCGGGCCGGGTACGGGCCTTAAGTTCAATGAATAGCACAGGCTCGGGTAGGGCTCGGGCTTGACACAAGTAAAGTTGGTTTTTTGTATTCATGATTTTTTCAATTATGATGTCAGAATTCAGGTCAGAAAAACATTCACCCGCACAGCTTTTTATTTCTCATTTTCTTTGGAAGCAGACGCTACGCTGCACGTCGTAATAAAAAAAAAAATCTTTGCGAGGTCAAAGTTCCGTTCCGGTCAGTCGATAAAGATGGACAAACTCAAAAGCCAGCTAGCCAGTGGTGAGCTGTTGAAAATTCCCAATTCGGGAGGGAAAATTGCTTTATGGGAGCACTTCAACCTCATAGCTAAAAAGGAGAAAAAACCTTTAGGTCATGTACAGTGCAGAAACTGTAACTACATTCTTGCCTACGATAGCAAGAAGACGGGATCATCACATTTACAGCGTCATCTTGACAAAGGATGCGCCGTGGCTACTCGCGCTACTGTTAATGCAAGCCGACAACCTTCCTTGCCATCTTTTTTTACGAAGCCAGTACCAGCTCAAGTGAAAAATGAAGTCACTGTAACGTGTGTGGAATTCTGCTGCGAGGACATCAGAGCTTTTGAAACGGTGGTGGGATCCGGTTTTCGCAAGATGGCTCAGAAGCTGATCAACATAGGCGCAGCATACGGTCGTTTGCCTTTTGTCATTTCCTACTAAATTATTTGATAGTAATTCAATACACATCAAAGTGAGTTGATTTCTGGTTTATATGTTTGATTTCTCTGAGCGGAGTGTTGTTATTTTATAGTGTTGTTGTTGAGGAGTGTTTGTGCGGAGTTATTTAATAAATGCGTTATTTAATAAATACGTTGTTATTTAATAAATATTCAATTCAAAGTGATTTAATTCCTTTATTTCATTCACTCACGGTGCTTACTAAGTTGGCTATGGACAAGGAGCTCATGTGTGCTGCTCGTTTATCTACTCCCGCGGCGCATAAGATTTACCGATGTCATATATCCTGGCTGTCCGTTTCATGCTGCTATTGCGACATCCCGTTATTTCGACATTGAGGTCTAATTAAATTCATGAACGCTTGTCTTTGCAAGGGTTAATCGTGTGTTAAAAGTATGATTTGTTTAATTGTTCAAGTCGGCTTTCTGAGAAACTATTACGTGACCGAAGTGTCGGGAAACCGGCATGTCTAAATAGCGGACCCTTTTAGTCGGGCTCGGGTTCGGGCTCAGTAATTGCTTAATTTGTCGGGTATGGTCGGGTAAGGGCCTGATTGCCAGGGGTCCGGGCCGGGCCAGGCCTGAAATTTTAGGCCTGTGCAGGCCTCTAGTCTATATCAGTGACCTTACTTTAGAGATTCACCATCTACCAGCCCCACACACACACACACACACACACACACACACACACATAAACACACACACACACACACATACACATACACACACAAAAACATTCCAATTACTGTCCCCAGGCTCTCTGTGAAACATATTGTTTATTGTGTGTGGGTGTGTGTGTGTGTGTGTGTGTGTGTGTGTGTGAGAGTGAGAGTTTATGTCTGTCTGTGTGTGCATGCGCGTGCGTGCGTGCGAGTCTGTGTCCGATTAAACATCACTCAAAGACGGAAACCACTTTAATCTTGCTAAGTCTGAGAGAGCTGATCTTAATCGGCTTAATCTCCGTCTTGTCCTTCCTCCTGTCTCTTTTCCAACTGAGTGACATGTTAAAAAGACAACGGAAGGTTGGGATGGTCCCCAATGACAATGGGAATGAAAGAAGGAGGTGGCAGAAACTATACTGCGAGAGAGAGAGTGAGAGAGAGAGAGAGAGAGAGAGAGAGAGAGAGAGAGAGAGAGAGAGAGAGAGATAGAGAAAGGGAGAAGGAATAATCTAGTGTTCACCTCTAGACAGTGAAGGCGGTTTCACACTCCAGTCCAGTCTGACAGTTTCTCATGGAACAGACAAAGGAAAGTCACCATGTGATTGAAATACATATTGGAGCCATGTGACCTGAGGTGGGAGAAAGGAGGCAATAATGAGCGGTAGATGAGAGACACCAGGAGACAGAGGAAACCGTTCGGTTCTGAGGAGCACAGCATGTGTTTCTCATAAATGATCGCTCACCTCACATATTTTACCCCTACACGGACACGGGAGGATCAGGACACAGCAGGGTTATTATGTGTATGAGGAATGGATTATGTGTGTGTGTGTGGTGTGTGTGTGTGTGTGTGTGTGTGTGTGTGTGTGTGTGTGTGTATGTGTGTGTGTGTGTGTGTGTGTGTATGTGTGTGTGTGTGTGTGTTGTGTGTGTGTGTGTGTGTGTGTGTGTGTGTGTGTGTGTGTGTGTGACACACCATGTATACCTGTGTGTATGTGTGTGTGTGTGTGTGTGTGTGTGTGTGTGTGTGTGTGTGTGTGTGTGTGTGTGTGTGTGTGTGTGTGTGCGTGTGTCCCTCTCTCTTTCTCTGTTTGTGTGTGTGTACATATACTCACCCCTGTGTGGTCACTTATTGAAGGTATCACATTTATTGTTTCATCACAGTAATACGTTCATTTTTCACCTCGTGACATTAGGTTATTTTTGTAATGTCCCGTGTCTTTCCCTCCGTCTCTGCAGGATTCCCTGCAGCCTGACTGCCCTTCTGGGAGCAGGACCCGCTATAAACACCCAGCGCAGACTGACCCTCAGGGCAGTGGAGTGCTCGCAAGAGGACCCAACAGGGCTCATGTGATCCTTTCTAACCCCTTGTGGATGACCTTTAACCATGTGAGAGGTCAAAAGTTGTCCCTAAAGATAGAAGAGAAGGTTAGGAGGCTAACATCTCGGTTTTACAGACCACAGTGCTGCGCAATGAAGAACTGGCCCCACGACTAATGTTCACACATAAAGCTATCCTTATCTGGAGCCTCCACAACTAAGAACGCTTTCAAAAGAGAGAACTCCCTAGATTTCACTGAACAGACGGTTGGTGTGTTTGCGCTGCATCAACATCATTGTAACATTGAACACTTGAACAAACAGAAACTCACAGCCCTGGGCTCCACCCTTCTGAGGTCAGGGGTCACCATCTCCTCTAACCAAGCAAGGCAGCCAAAATCTTTTTTTATTACTATCCTGTCTACAGCTGTAAATTATAGCAATTGGCTGCAACATCAAGCTGTGATGCATTGAAATTTGTAGATTTAGGGATCCAGTGGAGGCCAGCCAACATTGTCGGGATCCAAGATCTGCTAGCGCAGGTTGAGTAATTCTGAATGGCGCTTCGTAAGCATTGGCATCTTCCGAATCACATGGGGGGAAAGTGGGAGAGTCTGTGTTAGCGTTTCCCGTTATGATGGATACTGGGCCTTAATGGTTTTAGCAGAGGGAGTGTGATACCATGTGCCGATGACAAGGTCAGATGGGGGCACAGTTATTTCACCACACACATGACAGCACACAATGGACATATTTGAGGTTCCAGTAACACAGTCTATTTGTATTTGTACGAATTGTAGAATGGGAAGTATGTTAAGGATGTACAAGATGAGATAGTATATATCCTGTTTGTGTGTGTGTGTGTGTGTGTGTGTGTGTGTGTGTGTGTGTGTGTGTGTGTGTGTGTGTGTGTGTGTGTGAAAGCCAATGCTGATGCATTTGTGGAACTAGTAAAGGCTGATTCGTGTGACCAAATGCAGTCTTGGAAAAGAAAAACTCTGCCTTAGAGGTCAATGAAACCCCAGTCACATTCCTGGGTGTATTTGCGTCTGCAACTTGTGAAAATGCATTCCCTTTCTTTTGGTATGTTCTTCTTTCTGCGCGCACAAGCATTCATGTGTTTGCGTGTGTGTGTGTGTGTTTATGTGTGTGTGTGTGTGTGTGTGTGTGTGTGTGTGTGTGTGTGTGTGTGTGTGTGTTTGTGTGTGTGTGTGTGTGTGTGTGTGTGTGTGGGGGTGTGTGTGTGTGTGTGTGTGTGTGTGTGTGTGTGTGTGTGTGTGTTTGTGAATGCATGTATGACCTACAGCATGCTTGGATGCACCATATGTACAGTACATGCACATGCACATCTCTGCATGCACATCGTCTCTCAGCGTGAATGTGGCCGACTTGACTCAAGCCGATATCTCTGGGTAATTCATCTCTCTGCAGTGGAATAGTCATTTAGACATGAAGCATTGTGTATTTTAAGCGATGAGATGATGAGATCGATAGAGAGATCCAGTGGGGAGATATTTGGTAAACAGCCAGGTTGTATTTGGACACCCAAATTCCTTGGCTGGACACCAGGAAGCGATCTCAGTTGTGGATGTGAGGGGAATTTCTGCACTTCTCATAATTAACTCGAACTGATACTGCTCATATAAAGAGAAATCACAGTTCCTCCACATTGGAGGAACTGTGATTCGATTTAATAATTTGTTTGTTCATTTTTGTGTTGGCGAGAGAGAGAGAGGGAGAGAGAGAGAGAGAGAGAGAGAGAGAGAGAGAGAGAGAGAGAGAGAGAGAGAGAGAGAGAGAGAGAGAGAGAGAGATAGAGAAAGGGAGAGAGAGAGAGAGCAAGAGAGAGAGAGAGAGAGAGAGAGAGAGGGAAAGGGAGCGTGAGAGAGAGAGAGAGAGAGAGAGTATGTGTATGGTAAAACATACTCTTACCAGAGTCAAGTTTCAGCCTTGGGAGAGCACAGTTTGGGCCAACTCTAATTTAATGCTGAAAGGATTCCCAACAGCTCAAACTAGGAGCAGAGAAGATTGGGTCTGAATGAAAATAAGAGCAAACTGCAGGACAAAAGAAACAAATAAAGATCCAGAGCCTTTGTGCTTTAACCGTAAGTCCCAACAGGGGGACACTTGGGATGTTAAGACGGTAGGGGGGGTTAGCAATGCCTGGCTTGTTCTGGGAAACATCATGCAAGCACCCCACGCACACACACGCACGCACACGCACGCACACGCACGCACACGCACGCACACGCACGCATGCACGCGCGCGCGCATGCACGCACACACACACACACACACACACACACACACACACACACACACACACACACACACACACACACAACACACACACACACACACACACACACACACACACACACACACTGGTGACACAATCTCTCGCTCAGCACACATAGAGACATGCATGACATGCATGACATGCATGTGCGCATTCAAATAATGATTTCACTTTTACCCCTCTCACAATGAACACAGGTCGCCACCGGTGTGTGTGTGTGTGTGAGGACCAAGATTAGATAAGTTCACTGGTATCTCCCACTGGTTCAGAGGATCAGCAGACGTCGTGGTTACGGTGACACAGAGAAACACAAGGAGACACACAAGAGTTCTCTCCACTACTGCTGCTTTCCAACGAGGCCATCAGGGTATCAGACTGTGTGTCTCACTGAGTCTGACTGCTCCCTTCATGTATATATCTGTAAGAGAAGCCCTGAGTGATATGGCGCCTTGCAGTGACTGTGTACGTGTGTGTGTGTGTGTGTGTGTGTGTGTGTGTGTGTGTGTGTGTGTGTGTGTGTGTGTGTGTGTGTGTGTGTGTGTGTGTGTGTGTGTGTGTGTGTGTGGTGTCCCGGAGTGTATGTCAGCAGTCAGCACTAGCCATAAAGGTATCTCCTAATGGACTCATTACAAGGAACATATCAATGCCGCACTTAAGTGCTTTACACTGGCACCGAAAAACACACACACAAACACACGCACATGCATGCACGGATTGCACGCACACACACACACACGCACACACCACCACACACACCACTCTCTTAAACAGTGGTAGCATGGAGGAATGTCGCTGTAGTCCCCCCTGTTGTAATAAGCTCATAAACAGTGGGATTACCAGAGCCAATTACTGTAAGAGCTAACCTCAGTCTGTGAGCACACATTCCCTTGCACTCAGTGTCCTCACAGCTTAGGTAAACAACAACTATTTCTCAATTTCTAACACACCATCAAATACGTTACAATTACAAATACAATTTTGCGCCATTCAAGTGCTACATAAGATGCTATGTTCCCCTGTGGTTCGCCTGTCTACTTTCTAAATCATGTTGGCAAAGATAAACAATCTTCCACATTTTAGTTCCTCCCAGGAATCTGGGCCTCTGACCCTGATTGGGTGCTTTAAGAGGGCTTGACCAATACATTCCATATCCATGCTGCCTGAATTTATAAAATGAGGATACCATGGATGAATACTTACTTTGACCTTTGAACTTCAAACCAACCATTCTTATTTTCTGTACCTGGCTTTGAGGATGTTGAGCATTACTACAACCGTATTCAGTCTATGTTCACACAATTACGCTGCAAGAAACTGAGGATAAAATGGGGTTTCCACTCAATATTTAATTCATTTAAGGGTCCCATGTGTGGTGTGATTAGCCGTTACAAGCCGTTTTGAAAATCTGTCTGTTATGACATCACAGGTGGGCGTGTCCACCTAGATGTGTGACGGATAGATGAGCAACGTTTGCTACAGTCCACTGGGTAGGCTGGTCTGATCTATCCAGCACACATCTAGGTGGACACGCCTACCTGTGATGTCATAACAGACAGATTTAAAAAATGGCTTGTAACGGCTAATCACACCACACCTGGTGGTATGTCATGGGACCTTTAAGATCCATGACCACATAAGAACAACACTGGTGAGGCGGACAGCAATCCATTCATGATTTTAAGGTTGAAGGGCAGGTTGTTTCTCACTTTCAATCAATAGAGAATGTCCTCACACTTACTCACACCTCACTTATTTCTTCATATTCTCTGAAACATTGTGTTAATTGTTCTGGTTTCGGTTTTCGGGAAGATGAGGATCCTTATGATGGATCACTTGTTTTGTTTAAAGCTGTTGATATCATTCTCTCTGTGACTAATGGGAGTTGCTTATTGATTCTGGCACTGCTACCTCTTGACCAATCTCTCTTTCTCTCTCTCTCTCTCTCTCTGTCTTCATGGGGTTCTTCAACAACACAGATCCCAATGTGATTTAGAGGGCCAAGGGCGCACCACTGATCCATGTTGTCCATCCCTCATACTTAACAACAGTGGAGTTAGGTGAAGAATCATACAAATGATGTTAATTGCGACCATGGACGGTACATGCTGCCAGATGTGTGCTACAACTAGGTCAGCCCAGGGACAGCGTAATCATCCACAGGCCAGTCATTTTAATGTGTTTAAAAGTGAAATTTTTTGCTACTTTGTATGCCTGCCTTTGAAACCCCTTCAATGGTTGCTTGACTTTCTCCCACTTTTCCTTCCATTTCAAAAAGTACCCCTTCTGATGGCTTAGGTTTAGTGAGCTTGGTGAACCATACTTTAATATAGGGCATCTTAGCATTTTGCATTCAATCACATTTGACTCCATAGGCTCTTGAGTTGCTGACCACAAAAGTCTGACTGACCTATTACATAAAGGCATTGGAGTTGTTGTTTTCTTGGCCACTATCATGATAGGCATAAGCAGAGCATTTCTCTGTGTGACTTTCAATGCTTACACAACTATGAGATGCTATGTTCCTCGTGGTAAAGACGCCTCGTCTTGTTTCTAAATAATGTCGACAAAGGCTCAACAATCATCCACATTTTAGCTCCTCCCATAAATCTGGTTGGTTGCTATAAAAGGGCTTGACCAATACCTTCCATATCCACTCTGTCGTAAGTTATAAAATGAGGGTGGAAGAACACTGAGGGTTACTTTGACCTTTGAACTTCAAGACCACCATTCTTATTTTCTGTACCTCGCATTGAGGATGTTGAATATTACTACAAGTATGTCATGGTTAATGTACTTAACTTAAGATAGGTCGACTTGTTGTTTTCTGAGCCATTGTCATGAAAAGCATAACTGAATATCATGGAGGACCAAAGACGCTTACTGTTCACACCAAACGCCACTTTGGTCGCCTGGTCGCTTTGTCGTCTGAGTTGTGTCGCGCGACTAGTCACAAATCCGTCGCTGTAGTGATGTGTGCAAGTTTTATCACGCAAATTTAGTCGCGTGTGTATGAGGAAGTTCAGTTTTTGTGGAAGTACAAGAGACGTCGGAGAATCATCTGGAGGCGCAACACAGCTTTTGGCCGTGACATTATATATTATATATTATATAGATATTTCTATATAATATTATATATAGAGCTCCGGGAGTCACAAATCGCAACAATCACTTTCTCCTCCATGCTGAGGTTCACTCCGGACTGCAGGGAACAGTTGGCCGGTTGAACGCTGATTGGCTGTTACGTTACGTCATCGCGCAACTGCTGCGGCAAAGTTCAAATGTTTCAACTCGAGTGACGTGTCTCGTCGTGTCGTGTCGCTACCGCTGCGTCAATGTGCTACCTCCGGGATTTGGGAAAAGCTAATTATTTCAATTATATCGAGTGTTGAATCCACTAGCTTTTTCCTTACACTTGTGAGTTTTGCGGACTACTGGCGAAGTGTGGTAACATTCCAAGCATTATTAGTGGGGTCATTGACGAGATACAGGACAGGTTCCATTAGCGCCAGTACTAAGCCAGTCGGCTGAAAACTCTAAATTCACCAATGTTCGACCAAGGGAAAGAAGCTTCTGTATGGCCTGTAAAGTATTTGGCTGGATGTCATGGTGCAAAGGACCCAAGGGTGAATTTACTCTGAACCATCCCTTTAAGTGTTCATACTAGAAATAAATATTGTTGAGTTGCTTTTTGATTAAATCGATGCTGGTTCCATAAGAGTCCTCTTTTTGCTGCGAGAGGAATTCAAAAGCAGGGATATTTATACAAGAACTTGATATTTTAGAGTGTTGCACAATGCATATGGGAAAGACAAATGTGATATGTGCAATATTTACAACAGAATTAAATAGAGCGATCCAACACAAGAATCAATCCTCGAGTGTGGAAATCCCAGGAAGACTGAATAAATATTTGACCACAGACACATATACACATGTCCTACACACACACACACACACACACACACACACACACACACACACACACACACACACACACACACACACACACACACACACACACACACAATGTAGATGTGTGTACCAACACACATAAATACATGCACACTCTCATAGATGTGCTTTAGATTCTGTAAAGGAATCACTCCCTAGTGGTTTATTAGGACAGTCTGAAGAGGTCTCTTGCCTCCAGTGTGTTGCTATTGTTTTATGGCGACTGTAAAACAAAAGCAGGCATGTTTAGATCTGTGTATATCACTGTGAATCATAGAGAGTCAACCACACAACATTACATTCATGTTTCATATCCATGGTGCTTCTGTGAACGTAAATACAAGGAAATCAAAAAGTACTTGAGAATGAGCTATGAGCATGTTTCCATGCATCTTTGCACACGAGTGTGTTTGGTGTGTGTGTGTGTGTGTGTGTGTGTGCGTGTGAGAGAGAAAGATAGATGTTTTGTGTGTGTGTGTGTGTGGCTGTGTGTGTGTGTGTGTGGCTGTGTGTATGTGTGTGTGAGACAGAGATTATGTTTATGTGTATGTGTCGGTGTGTGTTTGTGTAAGAGGAAGTGATTAT
>NC_140279.1:8034312-8036812 GCF_964030765.1 Micromesistius poutassou
TTACAAATTACAGTGGGCTTAACTCAGGGCCAAGCAGAGCCAAGCGTGAAATCCACCAATAAGACCTTCTCTCTCTAACATTACACCCACAAACTGCACCCTGTCCCTCACCTTGAACTCTCACCTCTCTCTTTGTCATGGTATTATATATATATATATAGATATATGTATATACAAGAAGTCATAACCATGACAAAGAGCTGAGAGTTCAAGGTATATACGTATTTATGTATGCACAACCAAAACAACACTGGCTGTATCCCATCCATTCACAGGGACGGTGAGAAGCAGCTTTGCAAATGCATCTCTATGGAAATAAATCAAAATGAACCATTTGTGCAGAATGTGCACAATTGTTTTGCTGTTCTTCCTTTTACTACCGCTACAGTTTCCTATATAGTCAATCATGAAGAACAGGAACAATAACGTCACTTTTGGGCGGGAAGATTACTGAATTACTGTGCTTCCATAGTCTTCTTAGGAGATTCATAGGAGAGAATGAGCTTTCTCCTGGCTACCATTCCAGGGACACTGGACTTCCTCAGAGCTTTTCTGATTGGTCCCGGACTTCCCTCATTTGCTATGTTTCCTGGAGCTCTGTTGATCCCTTGGGGACGGCTCTTGTTTTTTATTTGCGATGGTATCATCTCGTTACTGATATTACTGATATTAAACCTGTCTGATATTTGAGCTGCCTCCCCTATCGTGAGCTGTTAACAATGGCATTCATTTGGAAATAGCCTTCATCGCCGTGCAACGCTGGATGTCACGGTATTTAGATATCGCCATTCGCCTATCACCCTGGATTATTGACCAGTTGCTACGATGGCAACTCTGAGATCCCCGCTGTTGTCTCTTCTCCTCGTCACAGTGTTAACACAAATATGAGGATGCTCACTGCCAAAGGGCCGGCTGGGGAACAGAGGTAGTGGAACCTGATGATTCACTAACCAGGTGCACCTGATGAGCAGCAGCTGGCCTGCGTTAGCTATCTGCACGCATCGCCATGCATGTCCGATGGAAAGTCACACAATACAAATGTAACACACATTTGTGCAGTCATAGGGTAAACCTTCACATCTACTTGATAGATGGCTGTGATAGATGATAGATGGCTGTGCCTGTGATAGATGGATGGATGGATGAATGAATGGATGGACGGACCGATTGATCCATCTAATGACGTCTTGGTGAGGTCTCAGTTAGATCCACATCCAATCTAGAGCCACTTCTGGAATGCATCACATCTATTTCTCAAGAACCATTTTTGGCAGGGAAAGACCCTTGAAAAAAAATAACAGATGACACACATATAAAGCTAGACCAGCCGCACACAAACAAATGTGTTATTTGTGCGTTGTGTATTTGTGAGGCGTAAGCCTGGACCGGATCACGGGCGATGATGACAGATTGGCTTTGGGGCGTCCAGCTCCACACTAAATCACATTTCCTACAACATTGATCTGGAAACACTCTCTGACAAATAAACTACAGATAAACTCTCCATTCTATGCAGCCTCAGAAATTCTACCTCCCCATCCGTCTCCCACTCAGCCAACTGTACTATGCTCTCATTCCACCTATCAATCTCGGAGGGGGGGGGGGTATATATTCCACTGGTGTCCTTAGGGAATGCTTTTACAGCTCCCATGATCCATAGGTACAGTGGCCAACACAGTGGTCACAGTGGTCTGTTGACCTCTTCAGATGGACAACACAGGGAAGATCAGGCAAGATCTCAGCGCTGCGAACCACCAGGCTGACCTCAGCTCTTCTGGAGGCCATCCTCAAAATGGTGCAAAATGGCCCACGCTTCACAGACACTCTCACACACACTCACCTGTACGACCAGTAAATCAAGACAGCAGGTCTCTGGATTTCTACCAAACAACGTAGCTGGATTGAGCTTTTTTATTATGTGTACGTGTGTATAAGTGTGTGTGTGTGTGTTTGTGTGCGTCTGTATGTTTCAAGGTTTTTTGTGTGTGTGTGTGTGTGTGTGTGTGTGTGTGTGTGTGTGTGTGAGTGTGTGTGTGGTTGAGAGAGAGAGAGAGAGACAGAGATTCAAAAACAGAAACCCAACCTGAGGCGTAAGAAAGCGTGGCCATATCGAAACACAAATTGTTCTGGAAAAAGAGGTTGCATAATGTTGTTTCGTCATGTGGTTGCGTAATACGATTTTCCCCTCATTTCCCTCTGTTGTCTACCACCCTGGCGCCTATCAGCTCTATGATTGGCTAAAGCAACCAGACAGGTAGAGCTGAATCCTGGCACAAATCCTCCCCCAGGTAATTAGTCTGACAGAGTCAATGGAGACGATGTGTGTGTGTGTGTGTGTGTGTGTGTGTGTGTGTGTGTGTGTGTGTGTGTGTGTGTGTGTGTGTGTGTGTGTGTGTGTGTGTGTGTGTGTGCGTTTGTGTGTGTGTGTGTGTGTGTGTGTGTGTGTGTGTGTGTGTGTGTGTGTGTGTGTGTGTGTCTATGTGTGTGTGTGTGTGTGTGT
>NC_140279.1:8039312-8044312 GCF_964030765.1 Micromesistius poutassou
CACACCATTGACCCCAGAGCTGTCAGCTGTTTAAACACGTCATGACCACGAGCCTGGAGCCGCTGACCTGAGACCATCAGAGCCAGCACTGATACAACGATAACATTCCTTTGAAACTATAACGTTATGTTAACGGTTATTATTCTGTATTATATGATACAATTTGTGTAGTTCTGCTTATGCATTCAGGTATACTCATTCTCATCAAACATTTATATATATCATATTATATATGATATATATAACAAATAAAAGGTTATTTGTTTAACCTTTTTTCATGGCCTTTTTAATGCCTATTCTGTTTACAAGCAGTATGTCAAAATGAAGATTCCTATTTGATACTTAGTTTTCTACGTGTGAATCACTGGAAGTCCCACACAGCTGTGAACTATAGATCACACCAGACTGTTGTTTCGGGAGAGGGCTGAAGTCCAATGATTATAATTTACAACATTTCCGTATTGGAGAAAATTACATTTCGCTCCAAAAATCCCAAACGGTGACACTGTTTCTTTCTCTCTCGCTCTCAACGGAGCCAAACCCTGGAGGTCCAGCAGACCGCCTGCCAAGGTATGGGGTAGAACGATGTTCTCAGCCAGGTCCGCAGTGTCAGTTCCACCCTGATGACCCAGAGTCCGGCAGATCGCCTCCATGGCCTGCCTCACTAGGTGCTTGCAGACATGGAGGAACCCTGACCATCACACAGTGATCCCTTGTGCAATCAGTGGTGTGTTGAAGAATACATTAGGCCGTGGCAGAATATGGTCCCTCAGAAGCCTTGAGTCTTTTTTGTGTGGAATATGTGCGTTTCAATGTTGCAGACACATGGTTGGTTTTACTATTTACAGATATTAAATCACCACTTTTATCCGAAGCAACTTCCATCTTAGTGGCAGGGAGGGAATAGGGGGCAGCTGCAGACCGTCCACCGAGAGTGGACCACCTAGAGTAGAGTACCCATCTAATCTGTGATGATGGGGTGGAGACACAACAATAAAACGCACAAAGCAAAGGTGTGTTGGTAATGAGCTTTTCATTTTTATTTAGCACATGTATTAGAGTCGATTTAGCAGAAAGAAACAAATGTTGCTATTTCTTTTGTACAAAAATGAGAGAATAAAAAAATACTAATGCTGAATTGAATACATTTTATGTGTATTTTGTTGTTGAACGTATATTAAAAACACAACTACCACAATTTACAATTTTTTTTGTTATCTAGATACAAGGACAATAAATCAGTCAATCGATGCTTAGAAAGCAGCACTTTGTAAAGAACACAGGTCTGTAATCATAGTGGATATATCGAAACACATTTTAGGAGCGATATCTTACAGAGTTAATGGTGTTGTACTGATCTATACATTATTTATATATTTATAGATATATAAAAAAAGAAGGTAAGTAGAACGCTCGGTGAGATGATGGGACGGACTGTACGATGAGGAAAGGTGTGCAACAACGGCCGGGGGCCTGGCGTCTGCGGCTGTGTGCAGTAGGAAGAGCTGCTGTATGCAAGTGGTACTGTACAACTGTTAGTGATTACACTGGAACACACATAGGTTAGAAGATAAAAAATAAAATAGTAGATCCACAGTTTTTAATAAGCTTCACCTGACTGGGAAGTCCCAAGGCCTCACACTCTCAAATGCAAAGTGGCACACGTACATGGACGCCAACACACACACACACACACACACACGCTAACACACACACACTTGGCTCAGACAACAGTGTGTGACGAAAAGTGTGGGGGGGGGGGGGGGGGGAGGAGCAGGGAGTCTACACACGCACACATACACACACACACACAAAGGATAAAGGTAAAGGGCAGAGCAGTTATACACTGGTATTCAGCCATGCATCATGCTCACACACACACACACACACACACAGACACACACGGGATATGTACAAGTAAAGTACACCATGACAACCACATGAGTATAATGGACAAAATACAAAATTCACATTAGGCACACACACACACACACACACACACACTGCTTTTGAGTGATTGGGCGGGTGAGAGCCCCTCCCTACCAGCGGGAAGAGCCCTGTTCATCCCCAAATAATGTGCCAGCTTAGCTGTCAATCAATGCCATCTTTCCAAGGTGACAGACCACACCCCTATGTTTTTGCCCCGCCCATCCCCTTCCTGTCAAGCAACCAATCAGACGGCTCCGACTCCAGAGCAAGAAGCATGGCACAGCCACACCCCTCGCCCAGGTCCTGAGATGCTAACCCCCTCTCCCCCCTATATCCAAAGAAAATAGACCCCCTAAATACCCCCTTTCTTGATTGACTCAACTTCTAGAACCCCCCCCCCCCCCCCCCCCGCCCCCCCCTCTTCCAAAAAATAATATAAAAAATGAAATGCAACATCCCGGGTTAGGGCTGCTCTGACAGTTGACTGTGAAATGCTTGATGCGCTGGTCAAATTGACCCAAGAGTTCATGAGTCAGGAGAAAGAGGGTCCTGGTTGTAAAGCCTGGGCCTCAGGACCCTTCCGCTGGCTCACTGACGGCTGCTGATGCTGCTCTCGCCGAGCGGTAACAACCTGTCCCCGACGTTACAGTGTTGGAGGTGTACTGTGGCCGTGTCACAACTGTTCTGGTTCTATGAAGAGTGACTGGTCCACTTTGACTCCCACCAGACACGGAGTCGGACGAGTACGTCCTCCTGTCTAACTCATGCTTCTGTCGCCATGACGACAGCGTCATCAAGCGCTTTCACAGACAACACTTCTCAGGCAGCGAGTGGTGATAATGGACACTGTAATGTAAAACAAAATAAAAATAGTGCTATATGTTTAACATTTGTTTTTCTCTATACTGTTAATATATCTATGCTGCTAGGTATACTGCGCAGGTATAATGTCCCCACGGATCGCATGGGGTGTTTTTCTTACGGCGTATATAGGCCACAGAGAGACGAGATCCATCTGCCTTCAACGCAGGGACTTTGTCTAAGAATCACATGAATTTCCTTCACTCGTTCGTTTTACGGTTTCTTCCGTCTTTCAATCTCTCCCTCCACCTTTTTTTTTTGCGTACGTAAGAGGACAAAGCATTCACACTCAGAGGACGTTTCACTTCAGCGCCAAACCCCCCTCCTTCAAAACCCCGGGCCCTGCGTTGATCACTTCACTTTTAGTCATACTTCTATAGCTTCAAATTATTTTTCGGTAACTATTGGTCAAACACAAACACAACGGGGCGGGTGGATAGTAGTGAACACAACGGCGGTGAATAATGCGTCTGGATACTGATAGTGGACTTTGTTGTGTGCAAATCTCAAATCCCAGGGCCTTTTTCCACCTGCAGTGTGTCGTTCGGGGCCCGTGTGAAGGCTGCGCACGGTGGAGGAGGGTTAACGTTGGAGAAGCAGCCTTATCGTCTCTCGTCGCTACATTCTACTGTCTGATGGGGAGGGGGTCGAGCAGCGCTGCCATTGGCTCCTCAGTCACGGGGGAGGAGGGAAAAAAAAGGTAGAGTGCCGAGGCGCCCCCCCTCCTGGTCTCACACCATGTTGTGGTGGTTGTTCCGGTCGATGATGTCAGAGGAAGGGAGGAGCTCCTTCTTGATGGGCGAGGGAGGGGGCGTGGCCGGCGGGGTCTTGGGTCTGAACAGGTCGGACACGAAGTACACCTGGTGTGGGAGGAGAGAGAGAGAGAGAGAGAGAGAGAGAGAGAGAGAGAGCGAGAGTTTTAGAATTTTACTGGGTAAGAAAATATGGAAAATTAACTAGGTGGCATGACAACATCTTGGCGGGGATCAGCTCCATTTGGTTTGTGAAAGACAAGACTAGTGCTGTGTTCCGATATCCATACTATCCGTACTCACTATACTTAGTTTGAGTATCGGGGCGAAAATAAGTGTACTGAAAGGATCCGAACGGTGTACTCAAAACGGTGAAACCGCGAATTTCCATTTTCCACAGCCTGCATTAATGGTGTCATTTTGTATCTATGCGTTAAGAGTTCACCGTTCAAAGCGGGATGTTTATTGCGAGGGAGGAGCCACGGCGGCAGTCACGATCCTAATTTCCGGTGAGTGCACCACGAAGTATTCCATTTGGAACAACACTGACATCTGAAAATCAGCGCACTCAGTGGGAGTGGATGGTGTACTACGTTTAAGTGTACTCATGGAAGTATGGATATCGGAACACAGCATAGAACTAGTAAGGCGATCTGGCAGGAGGAAGTGATCTAAGAGCTGCGCACCATAAAAGTGTCAAATGCAGGAATCTTATGGGAACACTCAACCTTGCAGCCCCATCATAGTCACTAATCCGAATCATTCTCAAAAGAAACAGAAAAAAAACAAGCTCTCTCAAAAAGCTTTCTTGTGAAGTCTCCCAGGCAATTATACAGACATATTTCCTGGGAATATGGAGCCAGACTGCTGAGTCAGAATGCCAGTCATGGGACAAGAAACCTCTTCCTGAGGTCCTCATGACATCATACAATCAACAGAAGACTGGGAATGGGTGGGCAGGAAATGGGACTAGAGAACATACTGTCCCGACGAATGATAACCTTGCATTTGCAGGGGCTATAGGTTATCTCACACGCAACATGAACATTTATTTGCATTTTTTTTTCCAGACATGGTCATGTGTGTTTAAACACACACACACACACATACACACACAGCCACCCCATGCCAGACACATACAAAGTTGCTTTCGATTTATCTCTCTCTGACTCTCACACACACACACACACACACACACACACACACACACACACATACACACACACACACACGCACACGCGCGCGCGCGCATGCGATCACACACACGCCCACACACTCCCACACAGTGTGACGGCAGGCGCAGTGGCGTTTCCTTCCTTGCCACCAATCTACGCGGAGCAGAGGGCTGCTGTCAGGAAGACTCTGGGCCGACAGGGGAAAGGCCCGCTGAGTCAAAATGCTCCCTGCATTCCCGTAGAGGGACTAACACACTGGGAATTCCCTCCAGATCTTTCTCAT
>NC_140279.1:8051812-8111812 GCF_964030765.1 Micromesistius poutassou
CCCTCTGACATATAGGGGTTGTCAAATAGCGGAAATGAAGAAAGCCATGCACACATCAGAAAAGGGCATGTTTTACAAACAAGTACCCCCCCCCCCCCTCACTGTAACCCACATCTCTCTCTGGAGTTCACACCACAACGTGAGACAAAGCATAGCTGTGGTGAGGATTGGTTACTCGACAAACACGCTTGCGGGGGCCCGCTTCGCCGTCTCTGAAAGCGCCCTGCTTTGCTGTCTGTCTGTCTGTCCGTCTGACTGACATGTCGGTAGGCTTGGGCTGTGCTGGAGTAAGCCACAGGAATAACACAGCCCTGAAGGAGCCACTGTGTGTTTGCATTAGACGCTCTAGCGTTCCCTCGCTCCCTCGCTCCAACCGGTGGCTGTCGCGTCAGCCGACTTTTCCGTGCGGTATGCTGGAGCAGCGCTCGCCAGATGTTGCCAGTGAGCGGTGAGCGAAGTCGACGTGTGGGTGATCAGCGGGGTGCCAGCCTGAGCTGTCCCTGCGAGAGCAGCCTCCCCAGAACAGAGCTGAGGCTGAGGGTGAACCAGGGGGGGGGGCGCGTTGCTGAGAGTGGAATGTCACCCTTGGATGAGAAATCTGAAGTAGGGGTTTTGTTTTTACATGTATCTCTCTCTTTCACCTCTATTAGTGTGCGTCTCTCTGTCCTGCGTGGTCCCCCTATGGTTCTGCCCTCAGCACAGCTGTGTGGACACTCTCTCAGACACATATTTTCAATGTGTGTGTGTGTGTGTGTGTGTGTGCGTGTGCATGCGAGTGCGCGTGTGTATGTGTGTGGTGTTAAACTAGCAGAAGCCATACTTACAGCCAGGTACAGCATTGTGTACATCGAAAACGAGGCATGTCCAGAGAAAAATGATTTTCTGGGGAGAAAAACATTGATTAATCAACTTGAAATCCATAAACACCTTCACATATATCTAGCAGGAATTGACTTGTGTGTGCATACACACATGACCCAATGTGTTACCAACATGCCCCTGTGTGTTCCACATGTCTGTGTGTGGGTTGTTGCATACACACCTGGCCTCCTGTACTTTGCTGTCCAGGCCTTCGCAGGTGTAGACGGTGATGTAACCCATGGAGCAGTTGATGGTGGAAAAGTCCGGCCGGCAGACGTCCAGGAAGTGGGGCCTCATGCGACCCACTGACACCTTGGCTATGTCCGTGAAGGACTGGCTGACTGCGCAGCCAAAGATGAATACACCCACCTGAACGCACACACACACACACAGACACACAAACAACAACCAAATATATCATTTTTATACAGAACATAACTGGCTTCCCATTACGTCATGGTGAAGTCATGTGGCATTTGTCTGTGTACATGCATAAAAAGCTGCATGTCATTTGCTCAGCATTGCGACGACTGACCTGTTTGTAAAGAGCGGACACGTAGGGGTTCCCCACAAACGACTTGGTTCCCTCGTGGAGGCTGCGGATCCTATAGCACTCCCCAATCACTATCTATAAAGGCAAGGAGATCACATGAGTGTGAGTGGATGCAAGCCTGGCCGAGATGGTGAACAACAGGGTCACAGGCCCTGGGGTGAAAAACGCCATGTTTAGAGAGTAAAAGTTCCTGCCGTGTTAGCACTCTGACTTGGCGTTGGAGTGTTTCTAATCGTACACATCATCAGCCACATTAGCCTATTGGCTATAACCCCAGACAGTTGGCTCAAAACACTGACAAGGACTTGTACTCTCCAAGCCTGGAATGCTCATCTCTGATTAAAGCAAAAGTCAAAGAAAGAAGATTGTGATGAATACTGTGCTGGTCATGGAGCAGTTCCAGCTGCAGCAGCATGCGTTTTAAGAGAAAGCTTCTTAGGCGGTTATGACAACATTGTTTGTACAATAATTTTGTGAGAGTGGATGAACAGAGTATGGGTTAAAAGACACACACACAAACACAAAGAAAGAGATGGAGGGATGGACAGGCAGATAGACAGACAGATAGACAGGCAGACAGACAGAATGGGTATGGCCTGCCTTTCCCACAGGCAGTGTGTTGATGATTGATTGATGGAAGCATTGTTTTACCACTTGGTTAATGGAATCCAGCATGGGATGAATGAAGCAGTAAAGGAGGGGGGATAGTACTTAAATAAAAAGAGTCCTCCTGGTTTCAAATGTAAACCGTTTAGCTACAGGACGATCTATGGTAAGCTAAAAATGTTTTTTTGTTTTTTGTTTTTTTGTTCAATTCTAAGTTTTTTTTTTAAAAACATCTGGTAAAATTTAAAGCCAAGCCTTTGAGAAATGGTGTGAATGATGATGGTGTGAATGTGAAATGAATGGTTTCATCTTTTCAAATGCCCCAAGGAAAATGTTGGACTTGTCCATCACTAACCCAGCAAGGAATGCAGTCAAGACCCAATGTTCAATCTATGGTCTGACCCAAGTACCCTTCTAAGTATTTTGCGTCGATGCAGGTATGTGCATGTTTATGTCTGTCTTGTCTTGTCTATGTTTGTATGCGTGTGCTTGTGTTTGTGTATACTCCGACAGGGTGGTCAGAATACAGGCTCGGAGCCAATGGAAATAAACATTGCAGTCTATGTGTGTGCTTTTTCTCTTGGGCAATGTCAAACATACATTTGAACAAATTTGACAGAAATACAAATGTCGATAGGTAAAATTAATCAATCAATCAATAAATCAATCTATCTATCTGTCATCCATCAATCAATCTGTCTACCTGAATTGTCTTGTTGGCATTTGTACTCCCTTTATCCTCTCTCTCTCTCTCTCTCTCTCTCTCTCTCTCTCTGACTCTATCTCCCTCTCTCATCTCCCTCAGTGGGTCTTTGTGAATGTGTGTGTGCTTTGCTTGAGTGGCAGTGGAAGCCACTAATGGAATACTGCTGCAGCAAACAGGCCAGCTTAAGCCACACATGAGAATGTGAGAATTTACATACAGCCACACATGGATGGCACACCTACACCCCCACACACATATAAGTGTGTGAATGTGTACGTGCCACTGCTGTTTATATTGGTGGCATAAAAACAGTGTCTTGGTCTGCTGAGTATGTGTGTGTGTCTGTGTGTGTGTGTGTGTGTGTGTGTGTGTGTGTGTGTGTGTGTGTGTGTGTGTGTGTGTGTGTGTGTGTGTGTGTGTGCGTGTAGGCCACCATGCAGTAGTATCTCGTGTTTCCACTTACCCCAACCAAGCTCTAATCTATGTGACTGCAGCGAGTGAAACAGAGAGCTGACTCTCAGAGGAGTGAGCTCTCTCAGACTGCATTCCATTCAGTCAATAATAAGTTTTAACTAGCTTTTCTTTTAAAGGGTAGTTATTTTTAAATTGAATGTTTCTCTATTAGAGTCTCACTTGTTTTAAGACTTGAAATGTGCTATTTGCAATATTTTTACTAATTTTTACTAATTTTACTCATAAAGTAAAGCTTAAAATGTTGTTAGCTTAATAAGCTGAAAGCCTCAGTCTTTGAGTTAGGGATGACGTGGCGTGGGGAGAGGGCCTGATACATTTAGCCATGGATTGAAAAAGGGCAAGGGTTATGGGGCAGGCATCGGGGGCATGAGAAGGGCTGGTTCTAAGTCTCACATGCATGCATGCATGCATGCACAGACACACCATCACACAGACAGCTTCCTATTGCAGACGGAATGAGGTGAAGGACAGTTTGTTTTTAAAGACACTTAAATGACTCACAATGCAAGGATATTGAAGACGGAAGTCAGACAGACAGTGTTAGAATAGAGACACATCATACTCTACATGGAAAGAACAGAAGCAGTGCATGCAAGGAGATAAAACATAAGAATATATATATATACATATATATATGTATATATATATATATATATATATATATATATATGTATGTTTGGGGAATCATAAATGATCTTGCTATATGCAATAAAGCTGATTTTTATTATATTACTAATTCCGTAAGGTCTACTGTGAACCTATCAGGCCAGAAACAATTATATGAATGGTGGAGGAGGGGCAGAGAGAGGGAGAGTGGAGGAAAAGGTAGATAAGAGGTCGGTTTCTATGTACGTAGACTTACAAAAAAGATGGCAATGAGAGTGCCAGCAGCACAAAGCACGGCGTCGCTTATGGTGTCTCCGTTTTTATAGGGGTAGCGGATGGACTCGTCTGTACAGTAAAACCCGCGCTGGTATGGCCTTATGGTGCTAGTCTCAATGATGAGGAAAGGCAGGCCAGCTACAACAGATACAAAGAAAGGGAGAGAGAGAGCAAGAGAGAGAGACAAAGAGAGACAGAGAGACAGAGACAGAGAGAGAGGAAAGATAGAACGATCACAGAAATTGGATCGTGACACACAGACACAGACACAGACACACAGAGAGAGAGAGAGAGAGAGAGAGAGAGAGAGAGAGAGAGAGAGAGAGAGAGAGAGAGAGAGAGAGAGAGAGAGAGAGAGAGAGAGAGAGACAGAGACAGAGACAGAGAGAGAGAGAGAGAGAGAGAGATAAAAGCAACAGGTCAGTGACACAGGACACAACAGAGGGATGGGGGGGGGGGGGGGGGGCTGGGGGGGAGTCAGTTGGGGACAGGGAGCACCCTGGCAGCAGAGGATCATGGGATATGACAGGGTTTTGAGGCTGGAGGATGTCCAAAGTGGTGCAATTTCAAATTGATCGATCAATTTCAAATATAACGAGGAATTCCTTGATTCTACAAAAGAATAGCAATTTACCACAATCTTACACCTCCGCTTCAGCAGCAGGTCTGGATTAAATTTGGAATAATTTTTGCACCTTTTTTTTTCCCCATCCGTCCATACACCTCTGGCCCCGCTCCCCAGTTCCCCTCCTGCGATCAGGCCGCTGAACTGCTTGACCGGGTGCTCAGCCCAGTGCGGCGGGGCTATGTGGGGGTGACTTACAGACACCACGGGCAGTGTGAGCCCCACACCGATCAGCATGGAGGTTGGGACCGTGCTGCCCTTGTAAGGATAGCGCAGACTGCTGTCGCTGCAGTAGAAGCCCCTCTGGTAAGGAGGGACAGAGCTCCTTTGCAGCACCAGGCTAGGAAGCATGACTACACATGCACACACAGACACACACACATGCATCCATATGTTGCAAAGGCCACACACACACACACACACACACACACACACACACACACACACACACAACCATCCATGACCATAAATTAGCACACATACAAAACTGGTAGATCAGGTTACAAGTACAAAGCAAACTCATTTCCTTTAATGGCTGAGCAGCAAACAGCCAATACCACCCACTTACCTGTAAACCCAGGGGAAGACCTTCACATCAGCACACATTAAACAACAAACACAAATTGAGATGTGTGTGTCTGTGTGTGTGTGTGTGTGTCTTATGGCAAGCACTCAATGGGATATTTACACAGCTTAACATCTCCTGTTGCTCCTGTTGACAATCACAGTTATCGTTAGTATTAGCATTAGCACAAACCACCCAAGACCCAAATTGGGCAGGGGCTCCTTCAGCAGACAAAGGGTCATGATGCTTGTGTCAGTGTTGTGTGAAGATGAGTGGACAATTATGGTATGAAGGGGATGGAGGGGACCTCTCCAAGAAGGGCGTCGACTGAGTTTTTTGCATTGCCTTTAAGGTTAACTTAGCATTGCATTTGAAGTCTTTGAAGCCTTGCTTGACACATAAGCAGTGCTGAGTGGTGCAGAACAGAGACCATTAATTCAGCTCTGTAGTTCCTTAAACCACTGAAACCTACACACACGCACACAAACACACGCATGACCACAAACACACGCACACACACACACACACACACACACACACACACACGGCTGCCCAAGTCTGGGACTTAACCCAAATACCTTAGTCATTAAAGTGTCACTACTAAACAGGGGTGGGCTGTCACCAGCATTGAACATACACACTTATAGAAACACACACATCGAGACCCCCCAACCACTCACACACACACAAACTCACACATACTGCACGCATCAACTCCATGCAGTCACAATATAAATAAATACATATCTCCCAATCAAAGAAACACAAACACAGCCATGCAAACTGCGGCTCTGCTGGACGGAGTTTCCCTGTGAAATGTGTGAATGGGCAAAAACAACGAAAAAGTGTTGGCTCCGGGCGACCACCCAACTATAAAATGAAGGCGAGGCATAATATTCTCTGTGCATGTGTGCCTGTATGCAGGTTCACGTGCACGCTTCACTGATGTGGTCGAAGCGGTTAGCTCCCATCGTATGGACATTTGGGCTAATGAGGGCTGTTCCCAACGGGGCTGCAAAAACCTCTGTATTCAGCAGAGAGAGAGAGAGAGCGAAAGAGAGTGAGAGTGAAAGAGAGAGTGAGTGAAAGTGAGAGAGAGAGAGAGAGAGAGAGAGAGAGAAAAAGAGTGAGAGTGAGAGAGAGAGAGAGAAAGGGAGGAAAGGGAGAGCGATCACATTACATGGGCTTTCCTGACGCCAAACATATTCAGTTAGCCCTAACTCTGGTAACTGGGCTCCATGGAAAAAAAAATTATATCATGTTGGCGCCTCAAAGGGAATTCTACATGGTGTTGAAAGATACATCCCAACACATCAGTCCCCTATAGAGAAACATGTGTGTATCACAGTTTATGTTTACATTGATAAACTTAAAAGGAAAAAAAACTTTACGGGCATTTGGCAAAAAAACACACACACACACACACATGGGAATTATACAGAGGTATTTTTTGTTCTATGTAGTTCTTTAAGAAGGTAGGGTGAAGCCTATCTCCTATTTGCTAAGCCGTGTGGACAGAGCTCAGACAGGACCGGTGGTAGTGTATGGGAATCTAGTGGTCGGGAAGGGGAATGTGTTGTTGTTGCGTTGCGGGGATGACCTCCCCCCCCCCCCGGTCCCAAAAAGGTGCTGATATATTTGATCAGACATGCAGTCCATATATATACATATGGCAGGGGGCTTTGTGATCTATGAGGTAAAAACAAACTTCTCTGGTTCTGGTGTGGGAGGTCTCACATCTCACATCTAGTCTCTGGGCTCCTCTACTACTGTCGGCTTTGGCACTGTACCTCCCCCCCCCCCGAGGTGATTCATATGGAAATGAGGAGTGAAAGTGAAAGAGGGTTTGAGGCTTTACCCCCAAAAACTCCCTGGTTCTCACCCTCACACTCGTACGTGCACTTTGCGCACATCAGGCATACTAGAAAACACACGTACACACGTACACAGACACCTGTTTGTATAAAAACCCATCTAGAAGAACCATGGGAAACGGAAGAGGTGACAGAACAGAACGAGTGAGAAGGTGATGTATGTACGTGTGTGTGGGTGTGTGTGTGTGGGGGTGTGCGTGCGTGCGTGCGTGTGCGCGTGTGTCCGCGTGCGGGGCAAGGGAGGTTTCAAAACAAGCCAGTGAGAGGGAGCCCTACTTCAACACTCCATCTATTAAGGCGTTATGAAAGCCTCACTGTGTGCGCGCTGCTGTCCTGCCGGCTGGGCGCTGGCAGCCCCAGGATGCCAGGCCGCTCTGTGCAGCGCGCCGTGCCATCTCCATGAAAACAGGCCGGAATGTGGCATTCTCCTCATACCGAGGCCGGTGGACTGGGCCCCGAGGAGCGCACACACACACACACACACACACACACACACACACACACACACACACATCAACATGCTTTAAGACCTCACGGTTTCTGAGCCCCGAAACCCTTTAACCCCCACCCCCCCCCTCCCACACACACACACACACACACACACACACACACACTCAAACACACATCCACTGCCTCACCACCACCACCTCTCTCTCTCCCTTCCTCCCTCGTGAAGCAAGCAGGAAGAAATATTGCCTCCCATATGTCAGTGGGGATGAACGGAGGAGTGAGCGACCTTAATGATAGCAAGTGAGCCGGAAAAAAAATGAAGAGAGAGAGAGAGAGAGAGAGAGAGAGAGAGAGAGAGAGAGAGATGGGGCCAGCTGAGAGGCACAATGAGGGAGAGATAAAAAGACAAAGAGCTGGAAAAAACAAAGTGGTGGGCCCGGTTGTTGGCGAGAGGCCGGTGGTGCGTCAGTGTATTAAAAACAACTCATTTACAAGCTCTTTCACGGGGTGTTGGGGGTTGCCCACCATCAGACAAAGCTCCCCCCCACCCCTCTCACCTCAAGAAAACATCCTTCCCGGACGGTCTGGCGAAAGAGTGCCAAGACAACCGCACGGTGATGCATTAGACAAATAGGGTGTAAATAACTTCAGCTTCAGCCGCACCACGCTGGCTTTTATTTTGAGGTAAAGAATGTTTTAAAAAGGGTTAATGTGAGGGCTTTTGCTTCAAGCCGTGGAGCCCCTACTCCACTGCAGTTGAAGAACAGAACATATGAGAACATCAGAGCTGAAGGGACCGCTGCTAAAGAACAGAACGATGATATGAGTCTGATGTGTTGGAAATCTAAATAATAATGAAGCCAATGAACTATAAAGTGGGTGAGTGGCTGAGGGAAGCATACAGACACTTCTATTAGTCGTCTGATTCTGTCCCACATTTCTCTCTCCCAGGCACCGTGTAACCATGTCTAGTGAGGGGGAAAAGAGAAAAAGAATAGTATGAGAGAGATAAATGTACAGACATATTTCTATGGCTGGTTGACTATGTTTTTATATACCGTGCTCCGGTCTTTGGTCTTTTCTAAACTGCCCAATGAAAATATTGCAGATGGAATATGTGCATGGGTACCTACGTGTGTTATGCCGCATATTACAGGATAACTAATCATCATCCCAAAAAAAATGTTTTACACATGGTCCAATTCAAACTGCAATTCCCTGCATAATTATGTGCATTCAGATATAAACGCAGTGGGTGCAATTGTGCCGAGGTGTTTATGTATGTGTGTGTGCACCTCTTTCTCGTGCAAGATTACCCTAGAGGCGCCTTTGATTGGCTTTGGGGTTACATTTTGTGTGGCGAGAAAGACCAGATTAGCAGTAACCAGTAGATTGCCCTGACCTTAGTTTGAATATTCTTATTATAGTCTAATTATAGCTTCATTTCATTCAGCGTTTACATGAATCTCTCCACTGAGCTAAAAATGGCAAGGAAAAAAAAAGTCTGGTGGGACAGAATCAGATAGGTCTAATAGAAGTGTTCCCCACTGTATGATTCCCTCAGCCAACTTTATAGTTAATTTGCTTCATTATTATTTTGACTTCCACATCAGACTCTTGTCTTTTTTCTCCAGACATGCTCTTCTTTCATGGCGGTCAAACTTTAGAGAAGTAGAACCACATCTCAACATCCTATGTCATAGCAAGAGGAGGGTGGGACGCTCCCGGGAGCCAGAGGGAGGGGTCCGGCGAGACGAAGGGCACAGTGTGTGAGAGGTGAATGGGAGGCGGGGCTAGGAGGGCCAACGTAGAGGAAAGGGTTTTGTGGTGCGCTATAATAGAGGATTTCCGCCTCAAGTCGCACGGCAGCAAGCCCATGTGACCCAGGAGCCGGTGAGAGGGAGGGCAGAAGAAACTGACAGTGGGGGGAGGGTCGAGGGGCGGGACAGGAAGGTTTAAGGGGGTTTTGTGGAGTCCATTGACCTGCCACTCAAGCAAACATTTCACCCTCCTTTCACGCCTCTTTAAACCTCCTGCCCTCCTGCAATTCTTCCCACATTTCATGCATAGATCAGCTCACTTTAAAGCAAATAGTGGCTTAACAGTGCGTATTTGTGTGTAGGTGAGAGAGAGAGACTGAGAGAGAGAGAGAGAGAGAGAGAGGGAGAGAGAGAGAGGGAAAGAGGGATCTTGCTGTTGGACTCACCAGTTTTTTTGCTCAGACTTAACGAACTCACACAAGCCAAACACACGTTTATATGTGCAGAAGATATACGTGGTCTTCTCTGTAAGCTAAACTTGAATTTCAGGGTCATTGAAATTTGATTTATCATGGCAGTGGTGTGATTGTTAAGTAAGCAAGGACCCAGTAGAGGAAGGACAAATCCTTTACACATACAACTCTATTTTTTAGCTCAAACTCTTACATCATTATGCCTTTATTTGGAGACATCCAATACCTACGACTCATCAAATCGTTTTATTGTCAGAGCTTCTGCGATGTGTGTGTAGCGAGTGTTTCGGAAAATTCTTTACATTTATTCTCGGTGCAAGCCAGACCCATCTAAACCCAGCGAGGTGGGGGCATGAGTTGGCTTTGTATGTGTGTGTGTGTGTGTGTATGTGTGTGTGTGTGTGTGTTGTAGTGTGTATGTATATGTGTTCACATGAGTGTATGTAAATGTGGTTTTGTGTTGGCTCCTCCAGCACATCAGTTCCAAAACATGTTTCAGTTACAATTCCCCTTTTTCATCTGCAAAGAGGCTTTTAAAATGTTCTGGAGATCCAAATAAACAAAATCAGCCCTCATCCACCCCAACTCCCAGCTTCATCTACCAACCCATCAGTGACTGTTTAGGAATCACGTTCACACACACACACACACACACACACACACACACACACACACACACACACACACACACACATACATACACAGAAGCAGCTGAGGTCAGCAGAGCAGCGTACAGAGTGAATCCCTGTCTTTTTTTCCTATGTGTGTGACTGAGGGGCCGCAGGCAGAAGCATGTGCTTACTCAGAGAGATTTTATTCACAGGAATAAATGCCTTTTACATGTGGCCACTTATTGGGACAAACCCTTGGGGGCTTTTTAAATACATTTTCTTTTAGCAAAAGGCACCTGCAAGGGCAGCTTAAGGATGGAGGCCTCACGTGCCAGTGCCTTTCACCAGGTCCCACTTAAGCCGTATAAAACAGCAGCCATACCTTCAATTACTATTTAACTCTACCTCATTATTTTGTCACACATACATAGTGTAAGATCTGTTATCAGAAGATGAATTCAGTGTATCACCATCAGAAGCAAAGGCTTTAATGGACAACTGTCAGACGTTAACACGTTTCCTGTGTTCCAAATGAAAGTGGGCACTATCAGGACAGGGAACCACTGAGTACAGCCGTCCGGAGGTGGATCACAACGCCACGGGGCATTCCTAATGGTGGTGTCGGGGTGGGGGATCAACAACAGCTGCATCTAAAAGGAAGAGAAATGTGAGACATGCCCAGGGGCCAAAAGCAGAGCCACTGGCTGGCAGCCCTTCTGGCTGGCCGGGTGTTTCTCTGTGTCACTGCCATGATAGCGTTATTATGACCCGCGGGGGGGGTCATAATAACAATGGCTATGGAGAAGGAGGCCAGGGAGTCTTTGAAACTGCTCTCACCATAGTGCCCCGCCTCCATCTCTTCTTCCAATTCACTCATTCAAGCGTTCTCCTAGTCCACCCGGCTGGCCCCACCCACTTCACAGAGAGCGAGGCAGAGAGATAGAGTGTATGTATGTATGAATGTGTGTTTGTGCGCCTGTGTGTGTGTGCTTAAGCCTGTTTGTGAGTTGGCAAATCCTGAGTTTGCGGCCTCTATACCTCTATCTCGACATAAACCTCAACAATAGGCGTTAAAAGTGAGACAGCGGGTGTGAATGCAGTGCGTAGTGCTGTGTTTGTCCTGGGCCTAAAGGGGTGCCTTTTCATGACTGGCCTGCTCTCTGTATGCAAAGGGGGACAGGGCTTGTGGTGGCTGTAGCCCAGATAAGGCCCTGGGCCAATAAAGATGCTGAGCTGATTAGAACACAGCCAGCACTAAGGAGAGATAAGCATTACGGCCCACCATCCACTTTAACAAAGATCTGCTGCTAGCAACGGCCACAGACGTAAACCACTGAGGGATAATCAACAGGCTGGCTAGAGTTTCCCTCTTCCCCTCTGTTCCTCTCCCTCCCTCTGCTTGCTCTCGCTCCTTCTGTCTGCTAGGAGCCCATTAGTTCTCGTTAACGGAACAATGCATTCTGGGATGCATCAAAAGGGACATTGTTCCAAGAAAACAGTGAAATCAGGCCTCCGCCACCCCCCAGCCCATCTTCCCCAACTACCCACACACACACACACACATACACACACACATACACACACACAAAGAGTATTGTGGTTGGGTGAGAGAAAGGGAGGGCGACATGCAGACAGAGGGCCCAGTGTGACAGTGAAGTGGGGGCCCGGTAGGAGACAACATGGTGACAGTGAGATGCAGCATGGGGCCCCCAGGCCTCAGCCAGCAGGCTGTTATGAAGCCTGCTGTTCCACTTCTGTCTGATGCTTCCATTCTGTAGCAGTACGGCTTGGCGGAGGGGAGGAGAAAGAGGACCCATAGAGCTCATGCTTCAGTCTTTTGAACACACAAAGAATATAGATAGAATCTCACAAGAAAAATGCTAGCTAATGCTAAGACATAATAGCCAACGAGGCATGGAGTTAACTTTTAATTTGCATGGGCATACTGCCATGGTGAATGTTTACACAATCACACACACACACACAATCTTCATTCACGACACCAACCGACAACACAAACACAGACTGGAAAACACATAGGAATTACTGATAACAATAGTTTATGTTGGAGGATCCTACAATTATCATTTAAATAAGCAGTTTGTGTTGTGTTTATCTCAGAGGTAAAGGGAAGGTCATAATCAAAGATTAAGGACAGACTAGAGAAGTTATTATAAAGTTATGAATTTAAGTTGTAGGATACAATTATCAAACTAAAGGCAAGTCGTTTTTGTCTATTCTTTGTGTTTTCAGTATAAAGAAAAGGAGATCATCTGAGAAAATATGTCTTCAGTAAATGGGCAAGCTGCCGGGCTGCCCACAGGGAACACACACACACACACACACGCACACACACACACAACAGGGCCACATACGGCTCACACATGCTACCCATGTGCACACTTACACACAAACACACAGTCTCTTGCTCGTAAGCCATAGAGCCTTTTTAATGATAGCCCTAGGCTCTTCGTCTCCCTCAAAAAATCCCACGGGGCCCACAGACACACACACACGGACACCCACACACACCTCTAATCACAGCCCTGATGCAGACACACACCCCGGGGGGTTGTTGTTTAACTGTTGCGCCCAGAGTGGTCAAACTAACCCTATAAGTCACACTGAAAAAGGGCTTAAACATGCTACACACACAAGCTCACAAACACACACAAACACACATAGGCTTGGCCGTAATCCCATCATGACCCCACATTAGTTAAAGGACAAACAAACGCGTACACGCGTAAACAATGTGTGATATACTTCTGAGGACCACAGGTTATGGGCCTCTGTCCTTCAGGACCCCTGTTTTGAAGACACAACAGTGCTCTTTATCACTTCAAACTATAAATAGCTCACCCTCCCTCTAAAGTACATGCATCTTGGCTACCGCAAAAATCCTGCACTTGTTTGATGCGTTCTCAATGCGCATTTCTCTAGGCCCTGAGTGTATGCATGAGCAAGGTGCAATACCTTGCGTCACAAGAAAAAGCAAAGAAGTAGTACTAAACAACGGCGGGGAATTATGGGGAACAACTATGTGAGCTGGTTCACAATAACACCCATCTGTATGATGCAGCGTTGCCCCTGCACCACGACAAGTCTGTATGCTGTGCCCCAATAGTTGGCGTGCAATCTGAACCGTTCTAAACCTGATCAAGAAAGAACATAAGGAGAAAAGGACGGCTAATCCCATCAATCCGAGATGGAGCATGTTTTGTTGCGGACCTGCCTCCAAGTGGAGGCTTTGCTTTTAACATCCATTTAGACATGAAGCACGCATGGGAGTATGTGAACAACCCATAGACTCGACCTGCAGCTACGTCTGACTCTACAGCCACACAGATCCTAGATCAGACAAGAAACTACCCAGCCAGAGGCTGCTGGTAACAAGTGAGCACCACATTGTGATTTAATTGGCCCATGGGTGCCATACCCATGCAAGCCTCTATTAAAATCACTCTGTTCAGCTAAGGTTAACCTGGTTGCTGCAAGGTATGTCAAATCATGGCTGCCCTATGTGTGTACTGTAAATACCATTAATAGAGAGAGCGAGAGAGAGAGAGTGGGGGGACCGAGGGTGTAAGAGTGAGGAGGGGGGGGGGGGGGGGGGGGGGGCACTATGTTGAAAATTAGACTGTGACCTGACCCCTGAACTTTAAATCTCTATTCCTGCAGAATGGCCACATTGGCTGACCATCAGAGAGAGACAAAGAGGGCTTGTGATCACTCTACACCTGTGACCATGCTTTATATGGGTGGACATAGTTTAAGATAGAGTCAACCATCCAGCCAATTTGTGTCTGGAGATTTAATAATATTGAAATATGAAATAATATCATGTTAAATAATATTAAACTAAACAAGTAAGTAGTCAAAGAAAAATGGACAGTCAACACAACAGATCCAAACATCATCATGAAAAATCATCATTTTCTCCTCTCTCCTTCAATCATATTTCCATATGCATTCCTAGTGCTCAAAATGTAGTGTCATAATAATTATCAGCCTGCAAACTCACCGACCCCCACTCTGGTGATGGGAGGAGGGGAAGGGTCTGGGGTCGAGAGGAAAGGGAAGAGGGAGGAGAAGGGGGGGGGGGGGGGGGGAAATGGGCAGCAAGTCAAAAAATACATACAGGATTTCATTTTCAACCACACCTAACTTTGACCGACACTACCTTTCCGCTTCCCACCCTTTCCTGAACTCAACTCCGTACACACGCGCGCGCGCACACACACACACACACACACACACACACACACACACACACACACACACACACACACACACCTTACCTAGTCTTTCACTCACACAGAACACTGCACCAGATGTCACATCAAGACCTTTTTGCAAAGAGAGCACCGCTGCCGCCAGGAGAAGAATTTGAGAAATTCTTGAAAATATTTGTAAAGCGGCTCAGCATTGAAGTGGTTGATGGCAGAGGTTAAACGTTTGCTGCTTTATTGAGTGGTGTGCGGACCCATGGCCATAATACCATAGGCTTTCACGGTGGAGAGAGAGCGAGAGAGAGTGTGCTATATAGGGACACGGCCACTGGCCTAGTTACCAACCCCATTCCCCTTTGCCTTAAAGGTTATGCTCCCATGCTCTGCCATTCACAATCCAGACGGCCTTGTCTTCTACAAACGCCACATGCCAAACACCTGACATACAGCACTGTGCGATGCACAGGTAGGGTGAAACATGAAACGAGGAAATTAGCTTTTAGGCTACTTTCCATTCCCTCTCTGGTATTCTCTCTTCATTATATTACATATTTCTGTACTTATATTTAGAGTACCACAAAATATACATATGTACAGTAGTACACAAAATGTTCGCCTGTGTCTGCCGGCTAGTCTATGCCTTGTTTTGATAAAAAACAACCGCATGCACAAGTGCATAACACCAAACAGACTATGGGGCCCAGCACATCATTTCAAACCCATTGTGTAAAATATAATCAGGGCTTTGGTGACTCTACTTTTAGAGGCACGGGTTCCTGAAAGTCGTCCCTCTGCGATATGCCTTTCCACACACACACACACACAAACACACACACACACACACACAAACATGCACGCAATTATCCATTCAAAATGATGATGCAGTCCCAGGCATGTGCACGAGTAAGAAGAAAAAAAGGAAGAGGCTTGAGCGAGCAGTGATTTCCCGGGGCCTGTGGTCTGCTTAAGTGCGTATTTACAGAGTTGCACGAGCGATCTTTGCAGTGTTGCTAAATAATGTCTGCTGCTCAACGACCATGGAATCCCGGCCAAACTGAAATCAGGGAATGCTGCCAACTGTGTTCTCGCTGTACATGGGCCCTGGTGTGCTGTTTTCATTAAACCTGTGGCATTGAGACAAAGGCTGTGGTCACCCGAAAAACTGTTGACAGGACCGTGTGTGTGTGTGTGTGTGTGTGTGTGTGTGTGTGTGTGTGTGTGTGTGTGTGTGTGTGTGTGTGTGTGTGGGCTTTAGATGGCCTTAGATGGTCTTATGTAGGTTCTTTCTCTGTGCCTGAAGATAAAACATTAAACAAGGAACCACTAACCAGCATCACAGACAATCCACCCCGATACCATCTGGAAAATGGGAAATTAATGCATAATGGGGAAAGTATTCATCATCATAACAGTTATGATCACCCCGAGACAGCTGAGTGAGCCCCACCCTCACCCACACCCCTCAGTCACTCTCAAGTCCCCCATGTCCCTACTTGTCCATTCTCCTGGGACCCCCTCCTTATGACCCCTCAAACAACCCCCCCCCCCTGAACACACACACACATACACACACACAGACAGCCTGCCCCTCCCTGAAGCAGGACAACCAATCGTGCGTGGGGCAGCCTGCCTCTATTTAGCATGACAAAAAAAGAATTGTGTGTGCTTGTGTGTGCGTGTGAGTGTATGTTCCCTTTGAATGCTAAAGAGGCGTCTGCAGCTTCACCCGTTAGGAAGTAGGTTTGAACAGGAAATTTGCTGCACATGGGGCTAGGCTTAAAGCCTGCATGCTTTTATATGGGAGCAGATGAAACAGTGTATCTGTTTCTGAGGCACTTTAATAAGCACACCAGTGTAAACATATTGGAAAAGTGTGTGGTGTTTGTGAAGACTGTGTAGTGAGCCCAACATAAAAATCTCTCTGCCCTGTATTACAGGATTCACAGCCCAGCTGTGAATCCTGTAATCCTGTCCTGTCCTGTGTTCTCGCTGAGACCGTTGGTGGGGTTTCCACCTGAAGGTCTCATCAGGCTTGTGTGAAGTTAGCGTCAGTCTATCGGTCTCTCTGTCCTCTTTCTCTATCCATCTTGGCCTCTCACTCTTTCTCTCCTTTCAAACATACATTTCCAACCCACAACACATGCTTCAGGAATTATTCCATGCATTCCCTTAGACAGAAAGAGAGAGAGACAGAGACAGAGAGACAGAGAGACCCATGAGAGAAAGAGAACAAAAGTAAGAAATAGAGAGAAAGAGAGAGAGAAAAAAAAGAGAGAAAGAGAGAAATCTAATGTGGAGTGATGGGGGGCAGCTGGCCTGGGACGTGCAGAGAGGTTCTGAGAGAGAGTATAAGTTGTGACTCTTCTAATCCTCTTCTGAGTGAGAGAAAGGGACAACGAGGGGAGAGGAAAGAGAGAGACGGGGGCTGGTGGGGCGAGGGGCTAGCGGTTACAGTGACAACAGCCAAAAGCAAACTCGTTTTTTTAAATCCACATTCACAGACCCACAAAGAACACACACACACACACACACACACACACACACACACACACACACACACACACACACACACACACACACACACACACACACACACACTTGTGTGGCAAACTAGGGGACCAGACACTTACAGAATAACAAGTAACAAAAACTAAAAGGCAATCAGAGAGCTGCCTGTTGTGAAAATCGAAATTGTCTCAGCTTCTGCTGTACTGATCTATCACTGGCTAAAATGCACTTTTATTTATTTCAAAATTTTCCCCTTATGTCTGAAGAGCTCTGCTGGAAAAGGCATCTCAATGGGAATTAGGGGCAGAAGTGCACGGCAAGGAGGGCAATGAAAAGGTGGACGTGAGCTATTTAAAGGGCAGTAAAACGGGCAGGTTACAGCTCATCAAAACATATATGCCCTAGGCACGCTGGCAGGAAGAGGCCAACACCGGTAATGTCCTGTAAAAAAAAGTAATGAGAGTGCCAAGCTAATAGCAAACAAGATAAAGATAATTGGTTGTCCAGTTAAATCAGACATGATTAATTAATTAATTATTAAGTGGGCTGATGATTATGTTTTTTTTGTTGTAACATTAAACGGTACCATTTCAATTCAGATGTGTACCTGCTGCTGATTATATTAACCTTGTTGTCACAACGTAATTACAACTTAAACGAAGCCAACTTTATGAACAAGGATGTATGATGTGTGACAATTGGACGTGTGCAGGCGGGCACCAGTGGACTGTCCTGAGTGATAAGGGGATGTTGCAGTTTATGTTGCCTTGTTGTGACAGATAACAGATTTACTTCAAAACCGATTAGACCCTAAATTGCAACACATTAGAAAACGCGTTTTTACATTCAGTCTTCAACATTCGGTTATTAACGTTAAAATACACGGAAATAAAAGCTTTTTGGTGGAGTGCAAATCATCAATAAAAATCGAATGAGAGCAAGAGAAAACAAGAAAGAAACCAAGAAAAAAAGGGATATATTGACTCACCAAGAAGGAGGCAGAAGATATCTAGAGCTATGAGCAGTTTCCTCTTGCTGTTGTCAATACCATTGTTGTTATTTAGAGTCGAGGTTCCTCCGTTCCTTGTCTCTTGAGCCATTGCTTTCTCATACATATATTTTTGCATTTGAGAACTCCCTATTTTATATTCAAATCCGACACCGCTACAAGTGGTGAAAAAAAGCTCAGTAGACCTATCTGTTCAGATGCGTTAGCGCATCAATGTCATTACATTAAATGGGAAAGTTGATTCCCAACTCGGAGGTCTGGAAAGTTTCACTTCGGCAGTGCAGCGATGCGATGTTCCCTTCGTTCGTATTGAACTTTGAACTAAAACAGAACTACTGTCAGACGTATTCGATTATATTTGTGTGCGACTGAGTACACTTCAAGAAGAAACGCAATGTTGTCTGAGTACAAAATCAATTGTAAGCCCGCTCCTTTTCGTTCTTGGTTCAAGGCTTGAACAGGGTGAGAATAGAGCTGGGCGCTGAGAGCCGCTCTTGTTATATCAATCCGTCCTCTCCTCCCCCTTCAGTCTCAGGATTCCCTCCGCTGCTTCAAGGCACAGCCCCCTAATGAAGCTCCATCACATCCCTATACTGAATGTCCATCACCAAGCTTTGAAAAAGACGAACCAAGAGAGCCACTGATGTGCGACGGACAGCGCGCCTAGTGGCGTTGACCTTTCATGTAGGCTATCATATCTGAGGATTTCTTTCAGATTCAAAATTAGGGTTATAAAAATAACAAAGAAGTGAAGACGAGACAAGTCGATCACAGGGATCAGGGATTTCCTAATAGTAAACCTTTTGCTGCTGCATTTCCTCCCATAACAAATAGTGTTTTCCTTAATAGTAGGCAAAGACCTATTGTCGTCGTGAAAAGTTATTTTGATTTATATTTCTTACTCAAAAACATAGAATTTACGGTTTACTTATGTCGTTAAATAAATTATGGAATGATCCGTTTAACAAACTCAGATCAGACTCGGGTCAAGCTGGTGTTCTGTGCGGGTTTGGAGAGAATGTTTAGAAGCTGAGCGCGTCCTGCCACCTGGCGGTTAAAACATGTATGGATGCACTACATACAATAACAAAACCAGTTCAGAGCTTGTACAGGCAGACAATAACATTTCAATGTTATGGGCAAAAACACATAAATTAGCATTACAGGCATTACAGTCAAGCTGTAAGGCCCTTTTGCTTATTCGTCTTAAAGTGACAGACCTAAACAGAAAATAAAGCCTACATTTGTATTGCTGATTCGTTTCCCATCATCTTTCACATTGGTATGTCTTTAAAACGCTGAAGGTTTTAATACGCTTCTCACCATGTCCATTTTTTCAATGGACCATGCATTGTTGATCGGTAGACCCGTGCAGCATGTGAGCACCGCCCCGCCTCCCCTCCGCCCGCAGAAAGCAGCAGCAGCAGCAGCAGCAGCAGCAGCAGCTCACCCGCCGCCGTGGACTCACCCGTCGGTAACGGAGAAGATGGCAGAGCGGCAACAGAAGCACGAAGGCAGAGTAAAGATTGGCCATTACGTCCTCGGCGACACGCTTGGCGTCGGAACATTCGGGAAAGTAAAGAGTTAAGTCCTATTCTTACCCCATGTCTAGAAAAAGGTAGACCTTTGTGTATTATTGTAGTGCATTTCAGTAAAACATAGTACCTTTCCCTCCACAATGTTAAACTTGCTTGCCGGTGGTCAATACGCAACCTGCGTAGCTCCAGCGATACGAGCAGCTGCGTGACGTCTTTACAGCGTAAATATATTTTGAGACTCAGACGGCTTCAAAGGCAAATTCTTCTACCAAAACATTATCACTACATGTTTTCTTATCACTAACCTTGGCCGTTGAATATCTCATGTTAAATGCGAGAATTTGAATAGTATTTTAATCGACATTTCTGTCTTTATAGGCTTTACGTGTTTTGTCTCAGTCGCTAAATGACATCTCTTAAGAATAACCTACAAGAAACCTGTCGTAGAAACGACCAAATGATACGACGGGGAATTAACTTACATTGCATTTATATGTATATGTGGCTAATAGCGAGCACTGCCACGCTCTTAAAACACATCAATCTCAACACTGACATTGGCCGTGATTGGCAAGTCACGGTGTTATGATAATTTCTGGGCTCCAGTTTTCCGTGTGCGTGACCTTGTGGTATTTGAACCCCCTGACTGGCGTCTTCCACGGCCCTTTATTACACGCACTGTAAATGGGTTTGTGTGACGCGCTTGGGCTTTAATTCGGTCACAAAAACAATGCTTTTTATACAGTCTCAAGACAAATACGTGTCATACCGGGAAATCTGAACTGTAGTCTTAAGAACTGGTGACTTATTTGCAATGTAATCTACGTCATGCTATCGCTTTCTTTACTAGATGCATTGCTTTCTTAATACACCCGAAATATATCCAATAGTTGCATTTATTTTCTTGAATAATTTCTAACTCTGCCTTTATTTATTGCCAAGCATAAATAAAGGCAAACTGTTTTTCTCCAATAAATAAATAGTGTATTATTAATTTTACATTTAGTTGGCGAACATCAACTGACTGGCCATAAAGTGGCTGTGAAGATTCTCAATAGGCAGAAGATCCGCAGCCTCGATGTCGTGGGGAAAATCAAACGGGAGATACAGAACCTCAAACTCTTCAGGCACCCACACATCATCAAACTGTAAGAGATTGAGACACGTCACCACACACAACATAATTGCCCTACATGTTTTGGACATCAGAGCACCAGAACCGTGGCCGCTTCATTGTATTCCCTTTGTATAGCTTTTTGTTTGTACTGTGACATGGTCCACCCTGTTTGTTTACTATAGCTGCCTCTTACTGGGCATGCTCAGCAGTTAGTGTCACTCATTCACTCACAAGAGATACTAGCAGCTAAAGTTTGCATACAATGTATATCATGTTCACTAACTGTAGTCTGAAGTTTGGTATACAGTCAGATAACAGAAATATTAAGTGACACAAAAAGCAAAAAAGCATCTCTTTCCTAATCTCTCTATCCATTAACTATGCCCTCATTGCGTTCCCCACTCAACAAGCCCTGTGTTATTTTTAGGCCTGGGTTCGAGTTAGCCTAACCCCGCAACACTGTCAGCTATGCATGCATGTGCCTTTCCAGCCAGCGAGTGTCTGCTATCATACCCAGTACTGTAGCACTGAGATTGGGAACTACACTAGCAAACAGCAACATACACACACACACACACACACACACACACACACACACACACACACACACACACACACACACACACACACACACACACACACACACACACACACACACACAAGACCAGCTTATACAGTCTGCTCCTCAACAGATGGCCTCAGGCTTTATGCTGTGAGAACTCCAAGTGTGTCCATGAGTGTGAAGAATCTATGGTGTAATAGTGAGTGAGTAAGGAAGGGCAAGCAGAATATGGTGTGTGTGTGTGTGTGTGTGTGTGTGTGTGTGTGTGTGTGTGTGTGTGTGTGTGTGTGTGTGTGTGTGTGTGTGTGTGTGTGTGTGTGTGTGTGTGTGTGTGTGTGTGTGTGTGTGTGTGTGGTACCAGGTGATAAGCACACCACAGACTTCTTCATGGTAATGGAGTATGTGTCCGGAGGGAAGCTCTTTGACTACATCTGTAAACATGAAGATTTCGACCGGGGTTCAAATCTCGCCTGTCCATCATCATTCCTTTTACCCCCATCTAGATGTGGTGTCAGCAACATGGGTTCAAGTTCGAAATAAGCACAAAGATATAATTCCATAACCTTTAGTGAATAAGTACTCCATATGACGATGATATGATATGATAAGAATTGGGACTTTTTAAGCTACACATAAATGCACATCACTCAAATCAAATGGGTGAATACCCTCTGATGAGAACCTGTATCTCTCATAAAGAATATTCTCAGGCAATGCCAAAGGATCGGATCTGTCCTGAAAGACCCTTTGTCTCTGGAGAGACCCCTGTACGATATGGGCTCTGAGAGAATACGGTCCATAGTACCCACAAACGGTGACAACATTGTCAAAGGAGGGGCTAGGAAGCTGCGCTTAGCTTTAATTAGCCAATCTAACCCGAAAGTCTTAGCTGATAACCTCCCGACCAGGTTTGGTTGGCAGCATAAGTCACCATGGTGATACAGCGACGCTAAAAGAGAGCTACTTCCGTGTCACAGCTAACCCAGGCTTTGAGCGCAACATACCTCACTAACCCACTAATCGAGGTTCGTAATATACCCGCACTCACTCACTCATGACAGTATAACCTGATTGTTGCTGCCTGACCTTTTATAAATATATGCTACATACACCTTCAAATGCCATGCACCTAATCCATCTTCAACTGTACGTTTCTTACAAAACTCCACTCCTTGTAATGCTAACAGAACAGCAACAGATCCAAAAGGATTAGAATATTGAAAGTGTGTGTGTGTGTGTGTGTGTGTGTGTGTGTGTGTGTGTGTGTGTGTGTGTGTGTGTGTGTGTGTGTGTGTGTGTGTGTGTGTGTGTGTGTGTGTGTGTGTGTGTGTGTGTGTGTGTGTGTGTTAGGTACCAGGTGATAAGCACACCAACAGACTTCTTCATGGTAATGGAGTATGTGTCTGGAGGGGAGCTCTTCGACTACATCTGTAAACACGGACGGGTAAGGTACTCCTGATCTGCAGATTTACTCAAGGCACATTGATTCTTGGTGGTCTAGATTTCTAGATTTATTTTTGTTTTACATCATTGAACCAAAAGCAACTACCATCGTCACTGTCAGCACAGTGTCAAGCCTGAAATGTTGGACTATGTATTGTTGTTTTTCTGAGCATCTCAATGTGTGGGCTAACTTATTGCTAATACCATGTTCAAAGTTATTCAAAATCTTTTTTCTGCTCAGCATTTGTGCTTTAATTATTTCTGTTTGAATTGGAATGTCTTCAGGGATTTTACAGCCCTACCAAAATCCATATTAGAGATTAGGGATCCATTTTACTTCCCTTCCGGGGTTAATAAAGTACATCCTATTTTATGTATACACAGAGTACTTTCAGCCTGTGGTTGTGTCTGCTATCCTGCGGAGTGACCGGTTCTCCTGTGGTCTAGGTAGAGGACTCAGAGGCACGGCGTCTCTTCCAGCAGATCATCTCTGCTGTTGACTACTGCCACAGACACATGGTGGTCCACAGAGACCTCAAGCCGGAGAATGTCCTGCTAGATGCCAGCAAGAATGCCAAGATAGCGGACTTTGGTAAGGGGATGTGGTGGCGGGGAAGTTGGTCTTTATGTCTTTCCTCTTCTCCTCATTCTAAAAGCATTAAAATGTCAGACAAAGAAAGTGAGGTGAAGTTCAGAATCAAAGAGAGAGTGACATTTTACGCAATAGGTGGTAGATAATGAGGGAGTAGTGAGGGAGATAATGCAGCCCTGTACACCAAGCTGCTTATTAAAGTGAATCACTCTCGACTGGCAGCTGCTCAGTAATCCAATTATGAGAGAGAGAGAGAGAGAGAGAGAGAGAGAGAGAGAGAGAGAGAGAGAGAGAGAGAGAGAGAGAGAGAGAGAGAGAGAGAGAGAGAGAGAGAGAGAGAGAGAGAGAGAGAGAGAGAGAGAGAGAGAGAGAGAGAGAGAGAGAGAGAGAGAGAGAGAGAGAGAGAGAATCGCAGGTATACTTCTAGGGTCCTATAGGGGTGGTGGTGGACGTTGGAAGTTTAGTCTCCATGCAACCGAGCAGCCTTATATAAATTTTGGTATAGTATAGAGGCCCAGTGTCATCTGATAGGGGAGAAATGAGCAGGGTCCGGCAGGAGGGGGGCTCAGCAAGGGTTTTGTTGAAAGGAACAGGCACTGGTGAATAGTGCGCCTTAGCGTTAAGGCAAGAAGGAGAGATAAGAGGGAAGCCAGGAAGACCGCAGGCGTCTGTGTTTAGCCGGAGGGCTGCGTCCTTGACCGGTCAATGGAGGCTCATCTGATTAAATAAAATGTTGAACGAGGGATTAGAGACCCAGAGAGGGGAAAGGCGATACATATGAAGAGACCTCCTCAGATAAACATCCTACTCTCCTCTCCTGCCATCCTCCTTCTCTCCACCTCACTCTGTGAAGACTGATGAGTCCTTGTCCTGCACTGTGATTGGCCAACAGGCCTGTCAAACATGATGTCCGACGCGGGGAGTTCCTGAGAACAAGCTGTGGCTCGCCTAACTATGCCGCCCCAGAGGTTATCTCAGGACGGTACGTGTGTGTCACCGGACGTCGCCTCTGTATCTGCGATCTTCAAAGTTTACATAAGCATAGCCAGTATAACTGGGATTCACCTCTGGGACAAATGTCTGGTCCTGACGGCTGCCCTGCTGTGCGCAGGCTGTATGCCGGTCCAGAGGTGGACATCTGGAGCTGCGGAGTGATCCTGTATGCCTTGCTCTGCGGCACACTGCCCTTCGACGACGAGCACGTGCCGACGCTGTTCAAGAAGATCCGGGGAGGGGTGTTCTACATGCCGGAGTACCTGACCCGCTCCGTGGCCTCGCTGCTCATGCTCATGCTGCAGGTGGACCCGCTGAAGAGAGCCACCATCAAAGACATCCGGTACCACCCCCCCCCAAACCCCCGACTGCTCCCTGCTCTGCCTGGGATACTGCAACTTTTACTAAGTCCTTCCTTAATAGCGCCGCCCTGTCCTATGGTGTTAAGTGCAGAGTGCAAGTATTTAGGGCTGTCCCGACTACATTTTTTGTTAGTCGACTTGTTAGTAAAAGCAATCCATCAGTCGACTCTTGTCATACATAATTATTTTGTTTTCATATTTAAGAAATGTCCTAAGCTCGACAAGTGTGTTGTTCAATCTGAACAATTTATATATTTAGTTTCTAGGTTCTGGTTTTAATACAGTCTATGTGCCCACGGCGTTATACTCTTTTGTCAACCTGCTTTTTACTGTTGTAGAGCTAGTGGGAAGCACCACTAAACTGCAGTTTTCATTACATTGGGGACATTTTCAGCATCAAGTTTCCAGTTTAAATGCATTTAGTTTGGCTATTCTGTAGGGAAGGGTACTTGGTGATTTGCTTTACTGTGTTATTGATCAAACGCTGGTTAAGAGCGAGTGCTGCTGCCCGACTGCTTTGCTTTTGTAGCCCTGTTTCCTGGGCAGGCGTACTCCATTAGACACACAGACCCATACCTCTTTACGTCTTTAGTTCCCTGCGTCACATCGCTGTTATTCAGAGCGTGATTTAGGGAGTAAAATGTCATAAAATTATAAAAATTAGAACAGCTTATGCATCTTCATCTTCAATAAGAAGAGACATCCATTCCCAACCCTCGGGTTTAAACAAAACGCTATATATGGGTATCAGGAAGTCGGATGTAATCACCCTTGTGTTGGATGTGGTCAGAATGCGTCCCAGACCAGCTCCTGGTGTGGTTTCACAGATCCTGTCACTAATGCGTCTTACCAGGTGTGAAGGGATGTGTGTGTTGGGTTGACTGTGTGTCCCTCCTGTCCCCAGGGAGCACGATTGGTTCAAACAGGACCTGCCGGGCTACCTGTTCCCAGAGGATCCTTCGTACGACACCAATGTGCTGGACGAGGAGGCTGTCAGGGAGGTGTGCGACAAGTTTGAATGCACTGAGTCCGAGGTCATGTCCAGCCTCTACAGTGGAGACCCCCAGGTACGCTCCCAGCCTGCAGGCTGTCAGTAGTGGGACAGTTGCAAATTTTTTTTTTTGTTGGTCACCGTCTTATAAAGTAAGAAAGTAGAGTAATGTATTACTCTGTTCGATGGGAACAGGACACAGTTGAAGTGTAACCTGTGATGTAACAGGGGACCGAGGGGTCATGTTTTCAATTTGCTCTCTAGCTCAATCACTTATGAAGTGTACTTTTAAACAGATTATCCCTTCCTTTCTATTTAGTTTTAATCTAATAATAAAAAAGAAAACATCCCTGAACGTATCTTCACTTATTCTCAATCCCCCCCAACCCTTCTGGGCATCCCCCACCCCAACCCCCCCAGGACCACCTGGCAGTGGCCTACCACTTGATCATAGACAACCGGCGCATCATGACCCAGGCCAGCGAGTTCTACCTGGCCTCCAGCCCGCCACAGGGCTCCTTCATGGAGGAGGGCATGCCCCTCCCCCCGGGCGTCAAACCCCACCCCGAGAGGATGCCGCCGCTGCTGGCCGACAGCCCCAAGTCCCGCTGCCCTCTGGATGCTCTCAACACCACCCGGCCCAAGCCACTGGCCGTGAAAAAGGCCAAGTGGCACCTGGGCATCCGCAGCCAGAGCAGACCCTACGACATCATGGCCGAGGTGTACAGAGCCATGAAGCAGCTCAGCTTTGACTGGAAGGTAAGAAGATGCCAATTTTTTGTCATTCAGCTGTGCCCTTTATCTGCCACGCCACACACACGCCTCACCCGATCCGTAGCCATTATTATTTGTCGAGGAAACACTAACAAGGTTCCATGTGGGTGAATTAATTCTGCGCATGCTGCTGGCCTCAGAATGGTGAGGTGTGATAGACTAATCTCACAAGTCGTTGGAGGGTTTACCACCTCTGTGTTTTGGTTCTGCATTGTTGTGATTACCATTCACTGAAGCACTTGGTTGCCCCATGTGACCTTTCTAGTTGGTTTAAGTCAGAATATAAACAATTGGCCTCATACTGTCCCCAAACACAAAGCTGTTGAAGATTTGAGAGTTATATAGAGCAAGATTATTTGAGATATGAGAGCAAGATTTTGAAAGAAAGCCCAATCCCTCCCACATTTCTCCACCATTGAGACAAACCTGTGGGGGAGCTATGATAACGCTGTGTGTGCATGCATGTGATTGACAGGGTAGATGGATTCCCTGAACCAATCAGGGAAGAAAGTGGTCAGAAATTAACCAGTAGTGGTCCAAATTTGAAATAGTCACATAGAGAGGCAGGCGCAGCAAACGACAACAATATTCTCACATCATTTCCCTATCTAATATAGCTGTCGGATGGCTGTGGCATTTCTAATAAATGACATCGCTTAGATTTTACCTGCTGCACCGTTTAATTAAGTGGGGCTGCCAAATGCCAGTTTATATAGACTTTAATTACATACATAGACACTCATGTTAAATAGATCTCCTAACCTGGGCTCCATCCCATTAAGGCTAGGTCATACCAACGTCTAAAAGAAGGGCAAGCAGAAGGTCTAATTTGTTACACTCAATTTGAAGCATGATATTCTTTTGAGTGCTTGCTTGGGATAGCACTATGTTGTGTCGAGACGATTAGATGGTTTACCATGGCTAATGGCTAGCTAGAGATGCTAAAAATGTTGAAATGTGTAATGTTCACACCCTAGAAATATTTGTTTTGGTTTCAAGATTAAGGATGGTAATCTTATAACAGGTTTAAAGTTCAAATTGGTCTAATTCAGGGTAGTGTTTTGTTTAGGTAATATTAGGTGGTTTGGTTTAGTCTTTTTTTAGGATACGGTTAGGTTAAGGATTAGATTAGAGATGGTGTTTATCGATTAGGTAAAAGATTGTAAATTGGTTAGAGAGGGTTAAGGTTAAGTATTAGGTAAGAGATGGTTATGTTTAGATATTACGCTTCATTTTATGTTCAGATATTAGGTTAGAGATGGTAATGTTTACCTCAGATAAGGTTATGTTTAGGTATAAGGTTATAGAGTTTAGGTATAATGTTGTAGCTGGGAAGTTTAGGCGCTATGGTTGGTGGCATGCTGTGTTCCATAACACCCTCCCTGAAGAGGCTTCCCAGCTAAGGCTCTTATTAGCACAAAGACAGGTCTGCCAACGGCCAGACACAAACTAAATGAGGTCACTGGTCTGTTTGACTTCTGTAGATCAACTTTGTCCTGTCTTAATTAATGCCTTAATGCCCTGTAGTAGCATTACTTTGCCAGACCAATTTGCAAATGCGTATTAGTCTTGAACTTGAAAAGTTAATTTTGTGCACCCAAGAGGTGTTATTGTATAGATAACAAACATAGACCTAAAACCAACCAACCATAAGGTGCACCTCTGTCCAGTCATGACCCGGGCAGGTCTGCTAGAAATCTTATCTCACAAATTTGTCTGGATCCCAGGCTAGCTCTGTAGTAGAAGGATGCAATAATTGAAGTCAGTTTAAAATGGTAAACATTAATGCTTTACAATTGAAGACATTTTGATAACTTATGTAAATGATTACTGGCAACCCTCGTTATAACTTCATGGTCTACAAATCCCTCCATGGTCTGGCCCCCACCTACCTCTCTGATATTCTCCACCACCACATCCCTTCTAGAGCACTGCGGTCAGCGGACCAACTTTTGTTGGAGGTGCCCAGGACCAGGCAAAAAACCAGGGGGGACAGAGCCTTTGCGGTGGCAGCTCCCAGACTCTGGAACTGCCTCCCCCTACACATCCGGGCAGCCCAGTCGCTAAATGATTTTAAATCTCATTTAAAGACCCACCTTTTTTCACTGGCCTTCGATTAGCGTTTCCTTTTTCAAGTGCCAGCAAATAGTGTCCCCTAGTTACCTTTTAAATTTCTCTTCTATTTTATCCTATTTTAACTCCTAGAGTCTTTGTCTTTTAATTTTTCATTGTGTATCTGCACTTCCTGTGAAGCACTTTGGTTGCGGCTCAGCCGCATGTAAAATTGTGCTATACAAATAAAACTTGACTTGACTTGATAACTTGCTGATGAGTACAGACTTAGGCTAAAGGTACATCCCTATCATCCCAGGACGACCAGGCCAGTCTGGGAAGCTGCATTGGGAATTCTCCCTTCATCCAAGGGAATAATTAAGTGTCTAACCACCAACTGAGTGGAGATGAGTTTTTATTAACATGAGTGACATGTCTAGATGGGCATTCATATACAAAAAATGCATTGAGCTCACATCCGTTAACAGATCATTATATAAATGTATAGGTGAGGCCGTAACATGCAAAGCATTCAAACAGCTCTAATGCTTTATTAGAGGCCTTACAACTATGTGAATACCAAGTGCTGCATGCCCATTTTTACAATAGCTGGCGCCACAAGTTACTTCATCTTATTACTCGATTGTTATAAGAAAGTACACAAGTCAGTTCTCACCTGCTTCTCCGCACCAAAGACACCCGTCCACTGCACACCCTTCTGCTCTTCCATTCTCATCTGAAAGAAAAATAAACTTTATTGATCCTTGAGAGGACACAAGTCACAGCAAAACAGGGAGAAATAATACATCAAGGTTGAATATAGAAACATACAGGATGCAAGCAAGCATTGTGTAACGTACACAAATCTTTGAATTTGTATTTATTGTTTAATGATAAACTACAGTACAGCTACAGTTATTCCTCTAGCCAACTCACCAGTAAATTCCCAGTGGTAATGAAAAATAATTTCAATTCTGCTAAATTCAATTCTGCAAAATAGAAAAATAAAAAAAATGTTCGGTACAAATTCATATATTGACCATGATATGTAATCAGAGATTAGGAAAACATTCTTAGTCGGAAAAACTGGCATCTCTGACAGCAGTGCTCGAGCCAGTATGTTCTCTGTTTAACTGGTTGGTTCTGGCCTCTGTGTTATGATTACATTTTCTCCCTGGATTGCCAGATATGAAACCAATTGGTACACAAACACAGTATGCTGCAGCCAAGAAAGCAAAATAACTGGATCAACTGAGTGCTAGATTCAATCCAACCTAAAAAAGCTTTGTCCTCTTTCAAAAAAGCTCTATGACCAGAGCCGTGCTAAACCATGGATAAATCTTGCAGTTTCACTTGAAAGATGGAGAACGCTTAGAGCCCAGAAGGATTTCAAGACCGATGCCACGTGAGCTGGGTCTAGAGAGGAAGGAGCACACGGAGACAACAACAAATTGTCATGCTGCCAGTTCCTGGCTACCAACATGGATTTGATAACCCTTCCTACCCTTCCGTGCTACCTGGCAACCGCTCACAGATGCATAATATTTAATTCCACTTATCAAAAACCCAGTTACTGACAATGAAGGAGAGTAAACTCACCACAAATATAAATATTATAATTTCAATATAAGCTTCTTGCAGTCCGGCTCATACAGAGACCATAGCCCTGCATCATTTGATACAGGAAAAAATGTACTTAATAAATCATGGATGTTAGAAACTAGTAAGTTGAATACCCACCTTAACTGTAGTCATTACTTTCTTGGACTATCACACTGAATTTAACTGCCTCTGAAAACACACATTTAGCTTTTAATAGGCTACATGATCAACTGTTCCATTATGAAAGCCAGCATTAGCCACATCTGATAAGCTGGTTATGGTACAGTCAGGTAAACCTGATAAAACAAATGCGATACGTTACATTACATTTATTAAACTGATGCTTTTATCAGAAGCGACTTACAATAAGTGCATTGAGCCATGTGGGGAGCTCGCCAGGATAGAAAACATTCAGGATTATGTTGAGTGGCAGCTGGGGGTAGTGAGGGAGTAGCAAGCTGTTTGGTGGTCACAGAGCATAGGGGAGGGGCTGGGGTGTATGCTTTGACCATGTTCTGGATGTACGGTGACTTGAATGGCATGACTTGAATCAGAATTTAGCAGCCACCGGTTGCAAGTGCAACTTGGGTAGGTTGAAGACCAGCTACATTCTGGATGGGATGCAAAGGTCGATTGGCACGCGCAGGCCTACCAGCACCTAATTGCACTGGTCAAGAGATTTAGCTGAAGATAGGAGGGCAGGAAAAGAGGAGGGTTCTGTATTTATGCTCAGAGTCAGACACCCTCAGAGCTGGAGGGGATGTCCGAGCCTGCCGATAGGTGAGAGGATAGAGGGAGTCCAGAGAAGGGGACCAATTACAGAGAAGAGGCAGACTGTCCATGGCAGAGTCAGGAGGCATAAGGAGTCCGGTGAGGAAAGAGCCGATGAACATGCAAGTCGAGAGAGGAGAGAGACGGGGAGCATAGGTTGCGTTGCAAGGGGGCAGCTTGTTCAGAAGAGGTATGTTTGTCAGATTCAGAGCGGGAGAGGACGACAGGTAAAAATTGTGCTCTATTTTTTTTATTGAAGCAGCTGAATTGGCCAGTGAAGATGTTAAGGGTTGCTAAACCTCATTCTAAAAAGACAAGCATGTGTGTACAGAGGCAAATCAATTACAGCATTGCATTGATGGAGGTCCCGTTGCACAGAATACAACCACATTGCACATAATTCAACCTCAGGCAGCAGTCAAATTGCAAGCAACATTACAACAGCAGCTTCAAATCGAATGCAAGTTGAAAAATAAATACTGGAGGGTGAAGATTAGTATGTGCAAGTACTCTAAATCAGTTACAGCATCTAATCTGTGACTAAAAGTTTAAAATTCTATCATGCATTCATCCATTATCCATACATTATCCATACATTATCATGCAAGCCAAAACTGAGCACTTAAAAATGCCAACCCTTATTATACACCCAGTCATTTGTCAAATAAGTCTTCATTCTATGAAGAGTGCTGAAAGTAAACAATGGATGGAATGCCACTCCTTTACTTTGTGGATTTTCTACGTCAGCCGTTTACATCTGCCCAGTGATTTCAGCTCTTAATTCACTTCATGGCTTCTGTGGATTCCTGAGGGAAGAGATGGCAGCATCTGCAGAAGGTGCCATCCGTTCCTTATAGTCCAGTCATTTTATGAAAAAAGGTCAAACAAATTGCAACAGAAGCAAACTCAACTGATTTTGTATCCTCAATATGTCCTGAGTAAGCCCAGAGGAATCCCATTAGGGGAAAGTTTCGAAAAAAAAAAAATACCCATATGCCTATTCATACTCCTATTCATACGTCTATTCATTCTTTTTCTCACATGAACAATTTTAACCTTTAGTGCATTATCTAATTATGTATGTGCTAATTTGCATAAATACCACAACCGATCTAAACATTGGGTATAGCCAGGTGAAAATGTCTTGTTGAATCTTGTTGACATATACCAGTAAAATACTTAATGTTAAGGTCTGAATGGAACACTTAGGCTACCCATGAGCATTAATACATAGAGGCAGGAATAAGTACTTTCAACCAGCCTTTATTAATTATTATTGCAGAGATGGGGTTTGGGGCTGGGTACGTGTGGTTTCTGGGGGATGAGTCTGAGGGAAGAACTGGAGACAAGGGTAAGGAGAATGCAGAAGACAAAAGGTAGGTAAAATAAAAAGTGGCTGGATCAAACAATCTTTCTTACCTGACAGCTTAGTGACAGTTGATTGACAGTTGAGTGGACGTTGAATGAATGACTGAATCTCTACCCCTTATGGTGATATTTGTTTGCCTATATAGTATTTTACTGTAAGATGTCAACAAGATTCTACAATACATTTTCACCTGGCTATACCCAATGTTTAGATCTGTTGTGGTATTTATGCACCGTTTGCCCATGTTCGCAATTTTTTGCAGGTTTACGTCCTGCAATTTCACTGTCTTGCCTGTGTAAAACCAAGGGGTTATAATCCCCCTTCGTCAAGGAGCCGGCTTTCTTGGTTTGTTGGAGTTGGCGAGAGTAGACCTTTAGAATGATTAGCATACTCTGAATGTTTTAAATTTTTTATTATTCAAGCCACTCGCATGCAAGAATGAGTTTACATCTGAATGTAGGCTACAAACGCGATTAACTATTTACTAGTGCAAAAATGCCAACATATTCTTTATTTTGCTGACCACTTGTTTTTTATCCCGACAAAGCCTCGTAATGAAAGTTCCTCTGGTACTTTCTCGTAGATCGCACCATCTTTCAACATCTTGGTTTAATGTGACTGCATCACCTTCTCTCCCATGATCAGCAGCTCGCAGATTTCACCGTCCCTTCAGTTAGAACTACTCATGTTGATATCGCTGCATTGTCTCTGTTGTAGAGACAACGCAGCAACACCTCTCCCCAAGTCCCACCCCTGGAACCGCAAAGCCGTCTAATCACATTAAAAAAAAAATGAAACCCCCAATATGTGTAGGGTCTAAAAATTACCTCCTTTCTAAACGTGCAGACCATGCCGGGAAAAAAGGCGGGCATAAGACGGGCATATTTAGCAGTGTAAAAACGTTTCAAGTTTCTCCTAACCAGGACATACTTGAGCGGCACTGAGGATCCTGTACCTCTGGGGGAAACGCGTTCTCATGTACATCTGTTTGTTTGCAGGTGGTGAACCCTTACCACCTGCGTGTTCGCAGGAAGAACCCAGTGACGGACAACCTGGTGAAGATGAGCCTGCAACTCTACCAGGTGGACAGCCGCTCCTACCTCCTAGACTTCAAGAGCATTGACGGTAACCTGCCCAATAGCAAACCTTCCTGACGTTGTTGTTCAGTTTGCATTCAACAGAGCACTTTCACACTTTCCGGCAGTGTGAAAATTTATTTAATGTGTATTTTATGTGTAAAAAAGCATAACACCTCACTGTTATGGGTGAGGTGTCGTAACACTTATTATGGGTCACTAAATATATGTGCCGGGACACGGATAGACTATTGACGAGAACACACTGTGGACCCTCTTCTCAGAGCTGTCATAGCAGGGCCAACACAGGTGTTGCCCCCCGAACATAACATTAGGTCGGGAGGCAGGTGTTTTATATACAGTATGGGTGTCAAATAGGGGTGTAATGATACACGTATCCGTACCAAAAAATTTTGGTACGGGTCTAACGGTTCGATGCACGTTTCATTTCGGTTTGTACTGAAATGACAAATGTTTTTATTGATTATCACACACTCTGTGACTGCCTTGTCTTGTCCTGATGTTTTGTGTTGAGGACCACAATGGAAATAAGTCCTGGACTTTATTGTGTTTTATCCTCAATTGTATTTGATGTCTTTTCATTTGTGTAAGGCAGTTGTTTGATACTATTTAATAAATCTAATCAAATTCAAATCAAATAAAAAAAAAAGTTTAATAAAAAAAACAACAACTGCTGTACCGAAAAACATACCGAACCGTGACTTAAAAACCGAGGTACGTACCGAATCGTGACTTTTGTGTATCGTTACACCCCTGGTGTCAAAGTACCAGCAAGGCTCAACGTGAGTTATCTTCAGTAGTGTTCACTCTTACGGCCTACGATGCAACGCCCTGTTTTTCCCCACACACTTTCCTTTTCGTTGTCTCCAGATGACATCATTGAGTTGACCGGCTTCAAGTCGGGCTCGTCCACCCCCCAGCGGTCGGGCTCCACGGCGGGCCTGTTCAGACCCAGGCTGAGCGTGGACTCGGCCAGCACCGCCATGGACTCGCTGGCCCAGCTCAGCTCCTCCCTGCCGGGTTCGCTGGCGGGGAGCGCCCCCCAGCTGGCCCCGCGGCAGGGCTCGCACACCATGGATTTCTTTGAGATGTGCGCCAGTCTGATCACCACGCTGGCCCGCTGAGGGGAAGGAAACGGATGCCCTCAGTGCGCTCCCGACAGACCTCCCAGAACCCCCACCGGACCCCCACCACTATGTCAGAAGCCGAGTCGGTCCAAGGGGGGGGGGACAGGGTGATGCAACCGCTTGTGTCAAGTAGTCTCAAGTGGCCTGCTGCCCGTCAGCCCTCCTTTCAAATAATTATCTGTGATTTGATTCAAAAATCAAACTGTGAGGGTGAGCAGGGATGTGAAAAGCCTAGTTGGTGGGGTGCTAGGGGGGGAGAGGAAGCTGTTGAGACCGAAAGATTCATGGTTTGGTCGAGTTGATTTTTTTTTTTTCTTACATGCACCCAAGGTCAGTCGCCGGGAGGTAATTGGTTTGGACGTCAGCCCGGGAAACTGACAGTGGGCCCAGGAAACTGAGCTGGGATGATGTCTGTGGTAGGGGTGAGAGCTCAGAGGTCTGTGAAGTCACCCGTAGACTTGTGAACTCTGACCAAAAACAGCATTGCTGACGCATCACTGCAGAGAGCCAAATTACTGTAGCTCTGAGCACTGGTCCAGGGTCAATTTCAGAGTCTTGTTCTTAGTTTTTTTGGTTTACAAAGACCGTGTAAACTCACCCTTACTCAGTCTGAGGACACATAAACACAAGCATATTTTTTCAGTTTTCTTAAAGGTTTTGTAAACTTATATATATATATATATGTGTGTGTGTGTGTGTGTGTGTGTGTGTGTGTGTGTGTGTGTGTGTGTGTGTGTGTGTGTGTGTGTGTGTGTGTGTGTGTGTGTGTGTGTGTATATATATATATGTGTATATATATATATATATATATATATATATAATTACGTGTGTAGTGGAAGAGATCAACAAATGCATACCAAATATAACATTGTTTATATACTCATAGAGATTTATCATTTCTGCACAGCATTATCGAGTTTGGTTATGATATTTAGGATATTATAGATGATACAGTTAATACCTTGATTCTTTCTGCTTTAAGGTACAGATACACACCATTATCTCTGCTAGATAATGACTATCGTAATCTTTCTAAAACAATTCAGAAGGACTGACAAACATATAGACCTATCTCCGCCTCCGAGGCTCCGGTTCCCTCGGTCAAATGTCTATGGGAAATAACGGGGTTTTTGAATGATCGTACATAACAAACTCTGTAGGTGGCAAAGAAGTAAAAGCTGGGTCACATTTTGAACTACACACTTTTTCCATCTAGTTTCGACTGGGTTTTTGGATTGTCGGTGCCGTTAAAGTAGTAAACGATTATTAATACTACTTTAACGACACCGACAATCCAAAGCCCAGTCAAAACTAGATGGAAAAAGTGTGTAGTTTGTGTGTAGTTCGCCACCTACAGAGTTTGTTTGTTGTAGACATTTGACCAAGGGAACCAGAGACTCTGAGGCAGGACTTATTCTTCAGAGGTCTATTACGTATACAGCTTTCTTCAGATCCTCAATGTCACTCTCACCCTAACAATGGCAGCATTCTATCATTATTGTAGCTTGCAAAACACACATAGGTTTACAACAGAGATGGAAGACATGCATGCAAACTGTTCTGTTGTAATAGAAGAATGCAAATGAAACGCAAACATTTACCGGCTACAACACAAACATTGAAAGAGCAGTATGCAGAGCACCGATGGTACAGTACTTTAAGCAGATGGAGTGTATCTGGGAAGTTGCTTGCTAAAACAAGCAACACAAATCATTCTTCCGCTGCCTTAAATGATCAAAAAACATTACTTTTTATGTACACACGTGTGTGTGTGTGTGTGTGTGTGTGTGTGTGTGTGTGTGTGTGTGTGTGTGTGTGTGTGTGTGTGTGTGTGTGTGTGTGTGTGTGTGTGTGTGTGTGTGTGTGTGTGTGTGTGTGTGTGTGTGGTCTTTGTTGATGGGGGAGCAGCGTGTGGTTTGGTATGTGGCATCAGTCTTCATCACGTCTGAGAGATTTATTTGGTGGTTCAACGATAGGCGAGAGGATCAATAGAAACCAATCTGTTCGCTATGAAGTTCGTAATCATTTTTAACACAGCTGATTTTTTTTTTTCCTGAGGCATGAGCAAAAGAAGGAACATAGTGTACATTAAACACGCAACACATTGTACATTGTCTTTCTGGTTGTCTCTGTGTATATGGTTGTGGTTGTGTCTGGTGAATAACTCCTCTAGACTGTCTCAAACCTTTCCATTTTACAGTCATGAGCTGTAAACGGTTATAACCTGCAAGATGGAAGCCGGCCTGAGTATTTATGGCTGGTGAGATACAGTATTTGTTGCGATACATGCTTTGAGGCACGCAACAGCGTATTTTGATCTTTACTTGTTCTGGTCAGTGTGCATTGTGTTGTCGTTGCTGTACTAATGTTCTGTGTGCTGATATGAATATGGCCATGTTCTCTAGATCTGAACACGGATGAAGGGATGAGTGATTGATTGATTGGGTGCACGGTGTGGGCTCCTCTGCCACAGTTTTGGGTGAGTGGAAGAATGTGGTCAATTTCTGGAGTGCTTCATGCTTCAGGCTGAATATGGGCTGGTGCCACTCAGAATACCCCTCAATTTCTCTCCTCGCCCTTAACTCAATTTTTTTCCAGATGTGCTGGAGAGCTGCTGCCCAGCCGTTGAAACTGTTATCCTAGATATCAATCTGTTACCTGAGCATTCTGTTGGACCTATCCATGACCATGAGTTGGGTTGGTGGAGACCTGCATTAAGGAATTCCTCATCCTGTTGTGGACAGTTTAGAGTACTGCCCTTTTAGAGCACTACTGAAGTCCACCATGTTTGGAAGAATCTGGTTATATTTTTGCCTTATGGGAGCATTCTGTCGGAGTATGGCTGGTTGGAGGGGAGAAGAGCTATTTTACTCAGCTGAAAGCTGTTGATCGCTAGTGTTGCTGTGTCTCTCGTTTTGAGCTAGATAGCCCTTGAGCAACATATGCACGTCTCTGTGTCTTTCCTCTCTGGCTGGTCATACAGCATTATACACTATATGTACTGAAAAAAGAAGGCGAAACGCTGCCATCTGCTGCTAGAATTAAGCAACTGCATACAGAACGAGATGGCCTATGAACATGTTACCATCATGGGCTGTGAACCTGATCATGTGCCCGCTGTATAGTGCACTGCTACGATCACGTCAGGCCATTTATGCATTTAGTATGGAGCCAACATACTGTTGACCTATAATAAAGGCCAGCGTGTCGCCAATGATCCATCACAGCACGGATCGTACAGAACTACTTGGATGTAACCAGTAACTGCCAGTTAACTGCATATTTTTTGTACTGTATGGATTGTATGGAACTACCAGTGGTGTGTGTGTGTGCGTTTGGTTTGGTGTGAGATGGGAAACGCTAGGCCTAACCTATAAGCTGCTCCAGGCCACGTACCAAAGTGGAGCACTTTCCACAACAGAGCTGTCAGTTATGTTGGTCTGTGACAGGGATTTTATGGTTTGTGCAGAGGTGTTCGCCTCCTCCTTCTGAGAGGCTTTTTTGGGGGGATTTCTGTTGTTACGCACTGCATGGTGTTGCTGTTCTGATTTGCACTTTAATTGCTATTCATTGTAAATTCATTGCTCACTGAATAAATTAAGGAGTATGGTAAAAGGTGTTTTCTGTTTGTGTTTCTCTGATACATTTATCAACACATACAATCAAAAGGAATTATTGTCATCTCATTATCTCAAGTTTGACATCAGAAGTAATATACATGAATGAGGAACTAATTGTTTCCTTTCAATAGCACTGACAGTTAATGGGTGGACGAACTATGCATGTTATGTTTGTAAGTACTTTGTATTGTCCTCGAGTTACAATACATCGTCACAATCATGCCTGCTGGAACATTCTCTGTAAAAAGATTTGTATTAAATTTCTCTTGGTGTACATCCCTGACAAAATAATGTATAAATCATGGAGTGTATGATATATTATGTATAATGTTACTGATAGTTGGTTATTATGTTCTTGAACTTCCCATCTGACAACTTAAAAACCTAGAGACTTTGAATGAGCCGATTTAGGAATAATCTAACCAAACTGAAAATATTAAACAGTATTAAAAATCTAACACAACAGAGAGAAATATTGTGACTATGACAACAGGTTGCATATCATTTTAAAATGTTAACTATATTTTTTAACGTCTTCGGCATCCTGGTATAATTACAAAAACGAAAAACAAAAAAGATGTATACAAAATAGTAAACAGGCAAAGTGAGGCTCTGGCTGCAGCAACAACACATCAGTAAGTACTACACACAAAACTGTGACCCTGTTTAGATTCAGATATACTCTACAAGTGTCAGATGGACCTGTGTGTTTCCATGTTACGGTGTGTAAGTCTTTCTTTGATCAAGTAACATTGGACACATGCCTTTCAGAGCTTGTTCATGTGTTTTAAAAGAAAATACATTTCCATATGGTATATCAGAGACCGCTGTTTCATTTTGACATCCCCAGTGTGTAAACCTTTCTCAGAGGTCAACTTGTAACTTTCCACACACATCGACTCAAAAGTTTTTTTGACCCATGGGATAGATGAAGCCTGTGACCGTTTGTTGGCCGCTGGGTGTCACATTTTGTAGGATGTCAAGCCTGCATGGTGATCAGACTGATCGGCAGCAGCTTTGGTCTGTCAATCAGGAAACAGAAAACCATTTAGTTTCACTATGTCACACACACACACACACACACACACACACACACACACACAGATGCACAGAAAATTACAAAAACACACACACACATATAAATGGACTGCATTCATATAGCGCTTTTATCCAAAGCGCTGTACAATGTTGCCTGACATTGACCCATTCATGCACATATTCACACATCGACGGTGGAGTCAACCATGCACGGTGACAGCCAGCTCCTCGGGAGGAGTTAGGGTTAGGTGCCTTGCTCAGGGACACCTCAACACTCCTGCAACCTTGTGGTTACCAGCCACCCCGCTCTACCTCCTGAGCTACTGCCGTCCCTGCGCACCACACACACACACACTACATATTATTCACTTTTTTTTTTTACTATTATGCATTGGTTATATTTTTTTACGCACACACGCACACATATGCACAGCACACGCACAGACACACACACACACACACACACACACATTCACACACAGGCTAGCATCCATGTGCCCTCTCACCTACTGGGTCTCACAGTGACGTCACATTTTCGGGGTCCGCATAGAGTTCAGGGGGAGGCAGGATGAGCATGTCGGAGATGTCCTCGTTTAATTCCCCTGTGGGGGGAGTCTCAGGCCTGTTGGGAGACAGTCAATGTTGATATCTCAATGTCTCTCTCCCTTCCTGCCTCTCGCTCTCTCTTCTCTGAACAGGCTCATACACACACTCCCTCTGCAAGGGACAGACCTGCTGCTGGTCTATGTCTGGTCTGCCTCCTGCTCACTCACGGAAAAAAAAACTTTCTCTCGCTCTTTATCTCACCCTCTCTTTCTCTCCGGGTCCTTGTAAAAACACTTTAACACAAACTTCCAGAACTCGTCTGTCAACTGGTTACACAACATGCCCTGAATGTCGTGTGTGTGTTTGTGTGCGTACGTATGTGTGTGCATATTTGTGTTGCAATGTTACTTACGAAGAAACTGTTTCTTCCTCTACAGCCGTGTGACCTGAGAATATAACCAGGAAAAGCGTTATGTTTAAAAAGTGCGATCATCCCAGGTTGCAAAGACTCAGAACACTTCAGTCTTAATATTTTACTTACTGGTCTCCTCTTGAGCGCTGTAGTGGGATGGAAGCATAGAAAGAGATTTAGTTCAAAGCCACACACGTGTGTGTGTGTGTGTGTGTGTGTGTGTGTGTGTGTGTGTGTGTGTGTGTGTGTGTGTGTGTGTGTGTGTGTGTGTGTGTGTGTGTGTGTGTGTGTGTGGGGGGGGGGGGGGGGTACATCATACACACCTGGTAGTTGGCTCCTCTGCCACAGTTTTGGGTGAGTGGAAGAATGTGGTCAATTTCTGGAGTGCTTCATGCTTCGGGCTGAAAAACAAGAGCCCAGTCAGACAACTTTGTGAGTGCAGCAGGTTGAACGACTGGCTGACTGACAGGTGAAAAGAATAACTAAGTTGTATAAGAGTGGTGGCGGAAGCAAGGAATACTTACTGCATAGAAGGGTCCTGTGTGCTGATGTCACTGTGACTGTGCTGGTGGACTGCACTTAGCTCCTTGTTTCCTAAAAGGCCACAATCCATAAACAACTTGGAAAAAAACACTTCACAGCACTTAAAGGAATATGGAATATGATAATGACAACAGCACAACAATACTTCTTGATGTTCAGTTTTAAGTCCCCTGATAAAAAATGATTATTTGCTGTAATCAAATGCAGTTCCATACATACACTGTATCCTGTCAGAATGCGCTGCCTGTTACATCTAGTATAAACTAGCCTTATCTGTAGCTATTGTTTCCTCAAAGACTCCCCCAAGCTCAGATAAGGGGAGGCGAGAAGGTTAAATATACTGTAGCCGTCACAGCCTTAAGGGTCGATTCAGACTTGGATTTATTTGATTACTGTCTTACCGAAGTCTGGCATGGAGTGTGTTCTTGTGTGGCCCCTGTAAGTGAAGAACCAATACCCATTAGAAACAAAACACGCTTTTGCTCGTACGTACATGCACACAAATGCACACACACACACACACACACACACACACACACACACACACACACACACACACACACACACATACACACATACACACATGGGTAGGGTAAGGACTTAAGGCTATACAGATACATTTTAAATTTTAATTAAAAATAATAAGCAAAAAGCAGTAGCGATATGCACACAGATACACACAGCACTGGAAGAGTCAAGAATAACGTCAATAAACCTTTGCTATAAACAGGTAAAATAAACATTTTAAAGGGAAACATTTGAAGCAGAAACGCTGCACTAAACACAGACCAAACTTTGTATAGGAAAAATGCACTTAAAGGTCCCATGACAAGCCAACAGGTGAGAGTGTGATTAGCCGTTACATTCATTTTGAAAATCTGTCTCTTTTGACATCACAAGAGGGCGTGTCCACCTAGATGTGTGACGGATAGATCAGTCTACCAGCCTACCCAGTGGACTGTAGCAAACGTTGCTCATCTATCCGTCACACATCACAGGTGGACACGCCCACTTGTGATGTCATAAGAGACACATTTTCAAAACGGCTTGTAACGGCTAATCAAACTCACACCTGGTGGCATGTCATGGGACCTATCAAGAGCGTATGAGAGCCATGTAAACTTTGGCTGGATCCAGCGTTAATCACAACAACAGACGGGGTCAAACTCGTTCACTATGGTGTGGACTCACTGGGGAGTGAAGGGCTCTACCGAGTGTGTGGGTGTGAGAGGGTCCTCGTCATCACCGCTCCACTCCTCGCTGTCGTCAGTGACTACACACACACACATAGACACACAGACACACAGACAAACACACACATACACACATACAGAGACACACATACATTTTACTATGGGGTTCAGGGTTCAATAGAATCAACTTTAAAATAGGACTTTGAAGTTGGTCACTTACAGCTTCCTTCAGACTCGTTGTTTGAATGCCTAAGGAAAAATAGGCAAAATAGACGACAATGTATCAACTTGAGACCCTGTAATGAACCATTGGAAAGGTTGAACATCTCCTAGCGCTCTCCCTTCCATCGTGCTCATGTACTCACCTGCTGCTCACGGCGGTAGCCGCCCCATCCGGGACACTGTTGCTGCTGCTGTCGGGGTACGAGGTGGCCACTCTTTTTCCCATCTGCATCATCTCCTGAATATCCAGCTCCAGGTGTTTCACTGATATGTAACCGTCTGGGAGAAAACACGTCCTGGGAGCGTTAGCATTCAGGCCATGATGTGCAGCCCAGGAGTGTCTACCGCTAAACCGTAGCACGTTAAGGTCTAACCTCAAGGGATAACCCTAACCCTGGAGATGGGCTAAGGGTTAGATATATGAGTAGTACCTTGATTTTTATTTCATGTCCATTTTGTACTTGATATTAAATAATCAGTCAGGAGAGCCAATTGGAATCTGTGTAATGCCATTGAGCTTACGTAAGAAATTAGTTTGATGCTATTAATAGCGCAGTCCTTTGAATACATTTGTTTTGCAGATGTCATGTTACTCACAGGTGTTGCTGTTGTTCCGGGCGAGCCATTTTCCCTTGGGGCACTTGGTTGTTCGGATGATGCTGATGTTCTCACCCCTTTCGACTGGCAAGTCATTTTTGCTGCCCTTCGTCGTCACAGTTACCATTGCCTGGTACATAGCCTCCTCCTGGCCTGTGATCTAAACCAGTGAGGATGGGGGAGTGCGTAAACCATGGTCAATAAGTTCACTATGGGTAGGTCAAGGAAAAAGACTTATGTATGAAAAGGGTTTATGTGTTGCAGAGTAAAGGGTCCACAGAGAATGGCATGCTAATAACCAAGAGATTATTCATAGTACAAATATGCAATATTTTCTGTCCAGTCCGACTTTATGAAGAAAATACCATGTACACATATTTATTTTTATTGTGTGCCATCAAAATATAGACTAGGCTTTTAAGTTAAAACATGTGGGACACTATTCTGTTGGACACCACATTGGAGATAGTTGAGATAATAGCATCGTCATTAAGGTTACATTTCTGTTTGCTAAAGTCTACTTGTTCCGAAATAGTTAACCAAAGAATTGGCCACACATTTGCTCATTATTTTAATTGCCAGCAATGCTAACACATTAACACAACGCAGAGACAGACAAATACCACAGAGAGAGAACGTGTGAGCCTCCGTCTGCCTGAGCACAGCGTGTTAGTGGTGAGCCTGACTGCCACAGCGAGAGGAATGAATTCAGACAGGTTTGCTTGCTCCCCCCCCCTCTCTGTTCTCCTCAACCATTCTCATCTCTCTCTCGTCATCCTCCCCCTTGTCTCTCTCTCTCAGTCGTCCTCCCCCTTGTCTCTCTGTCTCTCTCTCTCGGTTGTCCTCCCCCTTGTCTCTCTCTCTCGGCCGTCCTCCCTCTTGTCTCTCTCTCGGTCGTCCTCCCTCTTGTCTCTCTATCGGTCCCCCCCCCCCCCCCCCCTTGTCTCTCTCGGTCGTCTTCCCACTCGTCTCTCTCTATCAGTCGTCCTCCCCCTTGTCTTTCTCTCTCGGTCATCCTCCCCCTTGTCTCTCTCTCGGTCGTCCTCCCCCTTGTCTTTCTCTCTCGGTCGTCCTCCCCCTTGTCTCTCTATCAGTCGTCCTCCCCCTCCGTCTCTCTCTCTCTCTCTCGGGCATCCTAAAACAACACAACTCACGTTGAACTTCTTCTTCACGTCGTTCTCCTTCTTCTCCTTCTCCTTCTGCTCCCGCTTCTCTCTCTCTTTCTGCTCCTTCAGCTCCTTCTTCTCCTTCTCCAGCCGCTGCTTCTCCTTCTTCTTCAGCTCTTTCTCGTCTGGACCATCAGATGCCGCCTTTTTGTCTGCCCTGAAGCTGAGTCAAGAGAGAGAGAGAGAGAGAGAGATATTTCCAGTTTAATATTTAAATCTCTTAATAAAAATGTCTTAATGTGCCCTGTAACAATTGGGAGAGAGAGAGAGAGAAAGACAGAGAGAGAGAGAGAGAGAGAGAGAGAGAGAGAGAGAGAGAGAGAGAGAGAGAGAGAGAGAGAGAGAGAGAGAGAGAGAGATTTGGGAAAATGTCCATGCAGGACATTATAATAGGATAATAGGATGGGTGTGGCTGCGGGGAACACAACAAGGGTGGAGATAGAAGGCCAGTCACTGAGTTGACAACAAAGCCGTGACAGCAGAAGTGGGTCAGACTCAGACTCAGTGTGGGCCTTACTTGCCAAGACGGCCTAGCTTGCTCTTCTCTTCGTTCTGTGAAAGGAGAATGGAGATGAGGATATGTGCTAAGCCCTGCCTCATTTCAATTACAAAACACACACATATGCATGCACACACATACTCACACAAGCAAATGCATGCACACACACACACACACACACACACATCCACACCCACAAACGCACACACACGCGCACACACACACCAACACAGGTTCAAACACATGTAATGCGCTCTGTATTGGCATCCTGCTTACTGTTGGCTGTGGAGTCTCATCATATGGATCTGTGGAAAACGAGACAAATACATGAATAATAGATTTAAACGTTGCCATGATCCTATAGGCACATTATGTATTATAGATCACAATTATTTTGGGCTAGACAGAGTATGGCCGTTTCGACTATTCAAAGGTATTAAAATTGTAGTTATGATATATTAATCAATAGTGCCACTGTGACACCTCCTGACTAGACATTTACATTAATGAAAACTAAATACTTTTATAGTGTAAATGCCTTACATCCAAACCCTAAATTTAAATACAATCCCTACATGAACTACCTATGCAGACTTCTAAGAAAGGTTAATTTTGGGGTTGCTATGACTTCATTCATGTATGCACTGGCTTAGGAAACAGATTGCTATCAATTTAGCAGTAGACACGTTTTGATAGTTTGAAGTCTGAAGTCTGATATGTTTTCTATTTGACATATCTTTGATAGCAATACTATTTGACCTGAGTCTGACTGCTACACTACTTGACATAACTCTCATAGTTAGGAACTTGACCAAAGTCTGAAATATGGTTTATTTGATATATAGATAGCTACACTACTTGACTTAATTTAGGACCTTTGGACCCTTGCTTTTGGACCCAAAGCTAATAATTATACTCCTTGACCCAAAGCTGATGTTTGGTGGCTTGGAATTCATTTTTAAAGAGTCCTTACTCTTTGGTGGTCCTTTGCGCTTTTTTGTTCCCTCCACCTTGACTTTCTTCTTTGTGGCAGACACGTTGACGTCTTCGTAGAAGTTGTCGGAAGTCTCAAATAAGCTGTTATTTGCTTGCAACCTTGGTGAGCCAGAAATGTAGAGAAACAGAAGTAAAAGCCAAGGACTCCAATTCTAATATTTAAATCAAATCAAAAACCCAAACATCCAAACATTGACTCAATGGGGGCGCAAGCTTACATGGAAGTCGGTCTATTATCCTGAGCGCTATGGGCAGGTGAATCAAACACATCCTGACTTTGCTCCACTTCTGGAATCTCCCGGAATCCTGGCACTTCAAACTCTGATGCCGACGCTCCGTAGTCCTCATAGGCTGAGTTAATGGTGTCTGGAAGTGGGTTTCCGGGGTTGTGGCCGTTTGGAGTACTGTAGTCCTCGTTTCCCCAGGCATACTCAGATGGCTGAGGAGAGTGGGGCTCGGGGGAGTGTGTGTCCTCAAACTCTGGGAGGCCTTCGCTGGTTTCTTCTTGTTCCCAGGACTCCGGCGGGGTCAGGATCTCTTTCGCTAAAGGGAGACGCAGGTGAACGTAGTGAGCATCGTATTAAACACACAACACATCATGTAAAGCGGCGACAGCTCTATCTTATACGTGCTGTTTGGAGAGCCGGTAGAGACTTTTTCATTTTTTGATTACCCATAACTAAAATCCAAAATGTCAGCCCAAACGAATAGAAGCGATCTTACTGTGCGTTCACACCGCACTTCGCCCCGCGACACGTTTCAATGCAAAGTGAACGTAGAGACGTGTATCGGGCAAATTTTTTTGTCGCCGAAACCTGCGACAAGATTTGATTGACGGCACAACATTTTTCCACGTCAACGGCGAGCGCGTTCACGTGGATTTGCAGCGCGACAAATTCGCTGAAGTTGAAATATTTAAACTTTTCCGCGGCATTCGCGTGAGACAGCCAATCAGCGTTCACTCCCTGTGGGTAACGTGGGTGAAGTAACGTAAAACAGCCAATCACCGTTCAACCGGCTGGGCCAACCGTTCCCTGCACTCCGCAGTGAACCGCAGCTTGGAGGAGAAAGTGATTGTTGCCGTTTGCGACTCCCGGCGCTCTATCTATATATATATATGAATATCTATATAATATAAACATATATATAATATCACGGCACAAAGCGGTGTGCGCCTCCGGATTATATTATTAACCCATAAACGACAGGCATTCCGACGTCTCTCCCTCTTCCACAACAGGTAAAGACATGCAATGGTGGTTATCTCAGCCATGGTTGATGAGAATGAATTGGCATAAAGCACCGTTGGCCGGCAAACGACGTTGTCAGACAAAATTCGCTGTGCGACAAGTTCGCCTGACATAACTGCACACATAACTGCACAGCGACAGATTTAGATTTGTCGCGCAGCAACATTCGCCTGTTCGCGCGAACAGGCGAAACGTGTGTCTTTTGGTGTGAACGCACAGTTATAGTGTAAACATTGAATTTGTGGCAGCAGAAGATAGTGCTTCATTCTATCATAGCCACACAAGCGGCCCGTGCGTTATAGGATAGCTTGTGTTCACGAATGATGTTGACATATTTACCGTCCAGGGGCGGAGACAGGTAGGGAGTCAGGTTGACACTGGGGGGCCTGGTGGGTTTCAGTGGAGGGGGTCCAAGAACATGGGGGTCAGGGAGGGCCCTTCTGGGCGGAGGTGGAGGGACCACCATCAGCTCTGGCATCACGTCTGGACCCTCTTCAGACGTACCTTGCGACACAAAACATACCTTGTAAATACATTTACATAGAGGTTTCAATAGGCAAAGAGGGAAGCAATACGTGAGATAAGCCAAGCTAAATGTTTCAATGGGCAAGAAGCCTAAGCAGTTAAACGCAATGAAATGAGTTGACACCTTTCACCTCACTTCCACAGCCATTTTGTCCTCCAACAAATGATCATCCTGATGTGTTAAGTTATACAACACCAAATCAAGATCATCAAGAGTTCCTCTACAGCTGCAACAAATTTCTGATAATGTTGCCACACAAACCGGCTCCAAATGTCAACCAATACAGGGCTGCCAACTTTTGGGTTTTCGCTGGCGTGAGATTCTGTAGAATCTTGTAATGCATACCTTATAGCAGGGTCCATGTCGGCTGTTTGGGGGGGGGGGGGGGGCGAGCAGGATTGTTGACGGGTGGGGGGGGGGGCGGACTTGTGTTTTTTTTTGTTTTTGTGTTTTGTTTTTTTGTGAGAAAGTGGATGTGTGGCGTGTGAGTGTGTGTACACAGGTAAAAACGTGTGTCACAACATGCTAATGCACAGCTGGCTAGCTTGTTTTGTCAGTTTGGCTCAATCCAATCAATATACATTCCTAAGTTATGTTTGACAACTGTTTCATGTTGTATTCAAATATCTGGTGTGTCAATGTCAACCCAGTTCGGATCACCTGAATTCCTTGAAAACATACAATCTATTCTATCTAAACGTGCATGTCTGGTGAAACTATGACAGAACTTTGTTAGACGTTTATCCCGAAAAACATTAACAAATTAATTTAAAAATTACACACACACACACACACACACACACACACACACACACAATTATAGACTATAGACTATCATCAGTGTTGACAGCACCACACTGGCAAAAGTCTTAGTTTAATATTAAATCTGCAATTGCATTATGCAATACTTACACACATTAAGACTGAAATACAGAAGGCAGGGATTAAAGTGAGGCAGCTGGTTAAAAAACATCGAACTGTGATCACGACTCATCTCAGAGAGTCTACATGTTCACATGACAGACATGTTCGGCATTCCTCCCAACAGCCCCACCTTCTGCTCTTCGTTTCTGGCACACAAGAAGTATCGAGGTGCTGTTATGCATTGTCTCCCTATATAAATATTTGGACAAAAACCAACTCCTGACTTAGGACCTCCTGGCAACCACTGCTGTGTGCATACCACATTTCCAGCATCTCTGCAAGCCTTGGCAGTTCAACTGCTGCTACGTGTGTGACTGTGGACCACCTCGCCAGCTGTGCAGGTATGTGAGTAATATTGAGGGGACAGAGAGGAAACCATTGTAAAATAGTATTACCGATGATTACAGAGAAGTGGAACCAAAATGAAACAAGAATATACGGTGATGGACTGAGGATGAATTGAAAAAGAGCAAGGCGAAGAGAGACAGGGGAAGGACGAGAGGGATTAGCAGGGGGGGGTCCGCCGGCTCTCTGCTGTACTTACTGTTCACAAAGCCGTTTATGTGGGCTGCTTTAGGGTTCCTATGATCCTCATAGTCCGTTGGTGGCAGATCAACGAGGCTGCCTGGGGGAGGGAATCCTTCTGGAGTTGGGGCTATTAGCTGTGAAGTGAAGGGACTGTGGAGGAACAATGGACAAGTGTAAGATTATTCAGCATTATTTATTAGCGTGGCTCATTAGCAAGATAAGACCATGAGGGTATGCAGGTGTAACTACCCCTTCATTGAAGGGCGCCACACAATACCACTGCAAAAGTAATCTTGGATCCAGCAGTCCTACTTTGCTAGAGCAGAACTTCTCTTTGTGACAGAGATAAATTCCAGAGAAGAAAAGTGCATTTGTGTGAGAGGGAATTTGAATTGTAAGTGTAGATCCATACTGTCCATTCACACAGTGTTGATTTGTAAATATTTACACTTTTTTTACAGTTCACTACTACGGCCGAGTAACGCACTTACAGATCCCCGCCCCCCAGCCACAGGCAAGTGGTGCAACAGACTTTAGATGAATCTAAAAAGGTGCTTGAGACGTATAGCTCACCTGGCAGACTTCCTGCGAGCTTTCTCCAGGGCTTGGAGGATCCTCTGGTCCGCCGGAGAGGTCCTCTTCCCGGGGGTCTTCTCCGCCGCCCGCTCCAGGGCCGAGGACAGCGCAGATCCCGGACGCTCCATCTTGGGAGATGCCGAGAGGGGCAGGACGTCGTCAGCGCTGGCCATGACGGGGAGCTCCTCCCCATAGTAGTCAACCTCCACCCGGTGGGGTGGGGTGCCGGGGCCAGATGGCGCCGGGCTGGGGGCGGCCATGGAGCCGAGCAGGGGGCTGCTGGGTGTGGAGGGACGGCCCGGGGAGGATGTGGCAGATCTGGAGCCAGTGGAAACAGGCACGTCGGGGGCGGTCTCCACCTCCGATGGCGTTTCTGTCACCCGCCAGGGAGCCGTGTGGGACACTGCCAGGACATTGTCTATGAGGGAGGCGTGGGAGGGGCCGTCGGGAGGGGCGATAGGGATAAAGTTGGGCGGCATGAGGGCCGCCATGGGGTTGTACTCGGGGACCGTGGCGGGGATCAGCAGGTGCGCTGCAGCCGGGGCTCCTACAGAGGGGAGGGAGCCGCTCGGGACCAGCGGAGCCAGTCCACTCTGGACGTCCGGGCTGGGGGAGTCAAGAATGGGTTCCATGTCCATCGACCCTCTCTTGGAGATCTTCTTGAAGCCTGCGAAGGTCATCTTCCTGAGGGTGCCTTTTGGCGGCGGCGAGGCGGGCACCAGCTCACTGGACCCTTTGGTTCTGAAATGAAGCAGCCCCTTCTTGTCTTTCCCATTCTTCGGCTTGGGCGGGTCTTTATCCTCCACGTCCAGCTTCTCTTTGCTCCCCTTTGTGGACTTTCTGTCCTTGTCCTTGCCGGCTTTGGGCTTAGCGTCGCTCTTCTCCTTGGTCTTGGTCAGCGGTATCAGGGGCTTCCAGCCGTCCTTCTTGTCCTCCTTGAAGACCAACATGGGAGCCCCCACCGTCCTGCTGTCTAAGTTGATGGAGGAGAGAATGGAGGGCCGGGCCCCTGCCGGCAGGTGGTGCGTGGGACTCTGGGGAGGGAGGACGACCTGTGGTTTCTCTGGGAGCACAGGTCTGGTTCTGGGTGGCATCGGGAGTATTTCCACATCCTGGAACTTAGCCATCAGGGCGTTGAAGTCCAGTGTGTCCTCCTGCATGAGCGTTAGGCAGAAAGAGCACATTCGTAGTAATTGTTATTATATAGTGATAGTATAATATATTGTATTACTTAAAATCGTTATTGTCAGTTAAAAATGACTTTGTTTGTCAATAAACTCTAATGGGTGTTTAAGTGAATGGGTCGATTCATAAAAATCTGGGTTGTAAAATGGAAGAAATCATCAAATCAGTCATGTTCAATTTCATAGGTTATCAAAACCACTATTAGTAATAGATTGCTCTCTCTCTCTCTCTCTCTCTCTCTCTCTCTCACACACACACACACACACACACACACACACACACACACACACACACACACACACACACATTTCGGATTAAAAATATTGTTTTTATATTTGTTTTGTTTGGTTATCTGTAGCCTAACAAAAAAAGAAGACAAACACAACCATTAAAACGTATTTGTAACCTAATGTACAGATCTGTAGGATATCAAATAATCATGTCGTAAAGCATTACATCATGTCATTTTTGAGAAGTTTTCAATAAAATCAATCGTACCTGATCCATTGCGCTTCAGGTGTTTATATAAGACAACTCCAATGATATTCTCATGTGCCTCTCATTCTGGATCCAACGATCATTTCCTCTTGGTAAAAAAAATGTATCGCTTCGAAAAATACTCTGTAAATGATTGAACGATATATCGTTTATCATTTACTTGAAGGAGATGTTGGAAGTCTGGAAGTATGACACAAACATCAGCGTCCTCTGCTCTGCTCTAGGCTCATCGCGTTCAGGTTTCGGTGTGAGAATGAAGTTGACGCGCATATCATCCTCCTTACCTTGCCGAAACAACGTCAGTCTCGTCCAACGGGTCTTGTCCCGGTGGAGGATTTAATGCCTCATACGGACAATCGACAGCTCCCGGACTGGTTTTTACCTTCAGGAATGTGGCTTGTCTGGCACAGCGTGTGCCATGAATGTGAGTCAGTCGTCAGGTGTGTGTGGCAGGCCTCCCGAGTAGGAAAGTGTTGTTAAACTATTTACTAACCTACAACAGTAGATTTCCATCGGTGAACACAAGATGTAGCCTTTACAAATAGCTAGGAAATGCTTAGGAAAACCATCGAGTGGTCTCTTTGGAATTGAAACGGATGTTTGAGTATATCATATCTATAAATATGATAAATTATACTGTAGCTGATACCTTACATTCCAGGCTATTGACACAGACCTCACAGCTATTCAAGGGGGTATTTACACACACACACACACACACACACACACACACACACACACACACACACACACACACACACACACACACACACACACACACACACACACAGACAGACAGACAGACAGACAGACAGACAGACAGACAGACAGACAGACAGACAGACAGACAGACAGACAGACAGACAGACAGACAGACAGACAGACAGACACACACACACACACACACACACACACACACACACACACACACACACACACACAATACATTATAGTTCAGGTGAACAGCTAAATACTTGTTCTGTGTGACCTTTAAGGGGAGCATACCCAGTCTTGTAAAAGTACTTGAAAGCAATACTTGAGTAAAAGTACAAGTATCTTACCAGAAAATGACTTTGGTAGAAGTTAAAGTCACCTTTTAAAATATTACTTGAGTAAAAGTCTTAAAGTACCTGACATTTAGTGTACTTAAGTATCAAAAGTAATTGTCTGATATAAAGACGGCATCAATAATGTGACATGCCTGGACAAGCGGGACTTCTTCTTCGCGCTTGGCGGTTGACATGACAACAAACTGACATTACGTCACCAACTCAAACTTCTTCTGATTTTAAGTTGTAGTAACGAGTAACGAAGATGGTTAGGAGAAATGTATCGGAGTAAAAGTTCACATTTTATTTAGGAAATGTAGTGTGGTAAAGTACAGTAACAAAGTATTTGTACTTCGTTACATTACAACACTGAGCATACCTGAAGTAAAGGGCCTGTGTACTATGGCTCTAGCTTGTGGAGAGACCGTTCCCATTGGTTGATGAAACCCCCTGGTATCAATGGCCTGATGAGGGCTGTGTCCTGTGAATTTCTGACGTTTCAAACTGATTTTCCCCAGGTTAATTGTTAACCGTTTGACCTTTAAAATCTTGTTATGCACACATACGCATACACACATACACACCAGAGTGTACATCGGATGCTGTGGACAAACTCTTATTCTGGACTGTTAATACTGCTGTGCTAACTGTGTTTATACATCCTGCAGGGAGGCGCTGGTGGATGGAAATAAGACAGAAGAAGTGAATGGCCTGGCTGGGCAGTCAGTTGCTAATTAAGCTTATGGCATGTTGCATTAGAGGCTGTCAGAGCAGCACTTCGGAGACATGACAGCTCATTAAAGCAGGCTTGAGTTACAACACAGCAGTGTGCCCCCGCCTTGCTTTCAAACACACAGGGGTCACCTCTGCCAGACAGAAACCATTAGTCTCTCTCTCTCTGCCTCTCACTCACGCATGTTAAGAACTACTCTAGAGGAGTAAAAGAAAGTGTAAGTAGACATATTAGTCATTTGGGATGTGTTTATTTGCAACAGTAATACATTGTGGAATACGTAAGATCAAAACAAAAGAGAAAAAAAGCGAAATCATCTAAAAATCCACTGTAGGATGCATCATATTCATAATGATAAAAAAATGATGTGTCAATTTTTACGCTTAAGAAACTGTTAGCTGAGGTAAAAGTTAAAACAGGGTCTATCATTTTGTTTGTTAATCAAGATAATCAACACCAAAATCAACAAGTCCAAAAATGAAAAATAAATAAAAGAGAAAATCAAATGAGGCGGCGGACTGGAGGCCATAAAATAGGGAGTCACTGGCTTCGAGCTGAGGCCCGGATGCAGATGTTCTGGCACCGGAGAGACGGACAGCTCGGTGGCGGGGGACTACCACCGCACCCCCCTCCCCACCCCCGGTGGGGCTCTGATGTACAGCAGGGTCACTGGACTCAGGGACGGGCCGCAACCAGGTGGGCGGACCGGGGGGACCAGGAGGGGGGGGGGGGGGGGGGGGGTAATGAGGAGGGAGCAGCTCGGTGGGTCAGACGTGGTGGGACGTAGAGCGGGGGAGGGGGCTCACCACGTCACATGGGCCAAGCCGCTACTGTCACGTGAGCAGTCGTGCTGACTTTGATACGCCGCTGCAGTGTAGGGGGTTAACGGGACCTTCAGTCGGGCAACAAAGGATTAAGACGAGAGACAAGGGTGTTGCGTGAAGCGACGCTCAGGGGACTGAAGCCAGGGGTGAGGGTCGGGGGCCGGGGGGGGGGGGGGCACTTTGAGACAGGGCCCGGAAATATAAGTAGAGGACAAACGTTGATATCGAGTTTGCATAACGGAAGCCTTCCTATTTTATAGCACAGAAGTCCGCTGGACCAAATGATTCTTGTTATTATTATTTACAAAATGAGCTTGGCAAACCATGGATCAGATGCCTTAAAGCCATGTCGACTCTATGACTCCTATAGAGCTGCCCCCGGTGGCCAGATTTGACTTATAAAATAAAAATTCATTTTTTTTGTCTTCATTTATTTGTTCATTTCTTTTTCATTTGTATTGTACAAAAGCTATAGAGAGTGAACAGTTCAATCACAGAATCTGTTTGATTTGCAACATCCATGTCTTCACAGATCCCATTCTGTAGCACGTCTAGTCCTCTGGCCTGTGTCCAGCTGGCCACTTACAACATGTTTGGCCAATCAAATGTTTGTGTGTGTGTGTGTGTGTAAAGTGGTATTTTGATAGGTGTATATGTAGTAATGTCTGTTTTTGTGATTTGAATGTGTGTGTGTGTTTGTGTGCGTGTCTGATTCACGGTTTGTATGTCTTTCTGGGTCTTCGTGGGTGTAGGAGTGTTGAACACCAACATATTGGCTCTGAACCCACACACGTTCCCTGTACCTGTACCTGTACATGTAAGTGCATGTCTATGTATGGAAGTGCATGTCTGTGTATGCATGTGTATGTGAGTCGCTCCAGTAGAGTCTCTTTCTGCATATTGATCCAGCAGACACTCACATGTATGGGGGAAAAAACAAAACAAAAAAACGCCCGACCAATCAGACGGAGGGATCTTCCAAGCAGAAGCAGTAGATTTGTCCTGGTAGGCCCGTTAGAGTCTAGCTCCTCCCACTGTATCTCTGCTACACGCACTGATTCACTCGCGTGTACATGAAATATGGTCGCTCTTGTGTCTTCCGGTATCAGTGTGTGTGTATGAGTTGGGTAGTGTAGTGGGTGTTTGCTGCGCACACACACACACACACACACACACACACACACACACACACACACACACACACAAAAAACACACACACACACACACACACACACAGGTGGATGGAAGAGGCGTTGATCTGGCCACAACTCTGGTCTGAGAAATGTCAGAGGTGGAGGAGGAAGAAGAGGTGTAGGAGGAGGAGGGAGCAAGAGAGAGAAGGAAAGAGGGAAAAGGGGAGGGCTGGATGGGTGTAGGTGGAGCAGGTGTGTCTGTAGTTGTTGGCCCTTGGTGTTGGCACAGATTGAGGAGCAGGAGGGAAGATCATTTGTCTGGTTGACGGATATCCATCTCATATAAGTGGGAATCAACCATAGGTCTTTCCATCTCTCCTGCTCACTCTCTCTGTCCTTTACAGGGAGCGTGAGGAGGAGGAGGTGGAGGAGGAGGAAGAGGAGGAGGAGGAGGAGATGAAGGTACGTGGGCTAGAGGAGCTTTCTCTGGGGAGGTTGTTAGACAGTGGAGAGGAGGAATGGCAGTGGTGCCATGCAGGGGCACAGTCCGGCTTTACACACACACACACACACACACACTCACACTTGCGCAAGCACATACACACACACTGAAGGTTTCTGTTGGTTTGCCAGTTGCTGGTCTGGTTCTGACGTCTCTTGGATCTTTTTTATTTTTTCCCTTTGTTGACCTGGGCATAGAGCGAGTCCATCCATTTCTGGGGGAAAAAACAATGACAACAGCATCAGTAAAAACCTTGAATATTCACAGTCACAAAGTCGAGTAGGTCTACTCGACTTAAAGTCGAGTAGGTCTACTCGACTTAGTAAAATGTTTACACTGTTTACACTTCACATTAACTCACAGAACGCAATGTGGTTATTGTTTCAACTAGGCTACCAATGCAATTCAAATATCAAATTAGCTTGCATTTCTACTCTGGCCACCAGGTGGCAGTAGAACACTGGCTTCGGTTCTCTCAAAAGTTATCGCTCAGCATCGGCGCCCATATAGAGCTCTCAGAGAACAACAGACCCTTAAGACCTACTGTCTGTCTAAATCTGTCTGTGGCTGCGTGTGTAATTGGTATTGAGTTTCTATGTGTGGTTGCTTGCCACTGTGAGTCTGAGTGTGTGTGTGTGTCTGGGTGTGTCACATTGTGAGAATGGAGGAGCATGTGCCAACAGATTTTGGTATCTGTGTGTGGTGTGCGCAGTGATGCATTTCCATCCGCATTCTATTTTCATTCTGTCTGTCCTGTGCCTTATGAATCAGGGACAGACAAGAAACAAGCCGCCTAGTAACACCAGTTTGTGACTCATTGCGTCTCCATTCAGAGCACATACAACTTAAGTAATCATACAATTATCATACACATAATTACCCGCCACTTGGACAAGTTGATTGGAGGCTCATGACTGGTGCTATTATGATTTCCGGAAGACCTCTCTCTCTCAGAGTTCCCTATGAGACCCAGATTGCTAAGAGTATATGGTCTGTTTACAGGTCATTCAGAGCCTTGGCTGAAAACGTTGAAATCGTATTTAAGAAAAGTGTATTGCAAATGGAGTTCCTTAAAGGTCCCCTGAACCTATACCTGTATCATTAAATATATTATGTTTTTTACAACAACGGCTTAGCACGGATTCTACACCTTTATGTTAATATCACCGTAGCCTTCTATGAATATGCAAATTGGAAAACGCCCCCATGTCCTCAAACGCCAGTGCTTAAATGCAAAAATGAATTCCATCTTACAAACATCAGCAACATGTTCTTATAAAAAAACACAAAAATAAACGATGGGACGTTTGGAGAGGGAGTGGAAGGACTTTCCAAGATCAGCATCCTTGTCCAAGTTAATCCCATTTTATTTGGTTAATCGAGTAGTACAATGACAAACTATTCAACCTTCCGTGAACCAAAGACTTGACAATGACTAACTTTGCAGTCTTTTGCAAATTTTCCCACAGTAGACAACTGCTTGAATCAGTGTGCGGCATGACATGACCACTAAAAACCAAAGTGCTTCTGCAGACCTACTCTCATCTCAACAGTTAAGGGTCATGTGATAACGGAGTGATGCTCAAACACAAAAAAAGAGCTGAAGGGTAGTTATGGTGGCATTTGGAGGGTGGGCTGGGGGTACAGAGCTGAAAGCGTAGGGCTTGCCAGGCCCAGACAGTCAGCAGAAAGGAGACGCCAGCGGCACTGAGAGACTGAGGGAAAGAGGGGTGACAGAGAGACGCTGAGAGCAGCAGTGACAAGGCCAAGCATTCCCAGAGTGCCCGGGCTCACTACCCGGCACCGCGCCTCTACATCATTCAGTCCACGCTGCCAACGGTGCTGGAGGAGGTGATGGAGGAGATTATGGAGGAGGAAGAGGTGGAAAAGGAGGTGGATGAGGAGGTGGAAGAGACGAGGGTGGAGGTGGTGGAAGAAGGGGGGGAGGAGACGGGGATGGAGGCGGTGGAGGTTGAGGAGAAGTAGTTGGGGGAGGAGAATGTGATGGAGGAGGAGTGGGTGGAGAATGAGGTGAAAGAGGCGGCGGAGGAGGAAATGGAGCAGTATGTGGATGAGGAGAAGGAGAAGGAGGGGGTGGAGGAGATGGAGAAGGAGGTGGAGGTAGACGTTTGAGTTGTAGGAGCAGGTGGAGGTTAAGGTAGCCGAGAAGGGGCTGGAGAATGAGGCAGAGGAGGAGGAGGGAGGGGAGGAGCAGTTGGTGGAGAGGGTGGAGGAGAAGGGGCTAGATAATGATTTAGAGGAGTAGGAGCAGGAGGAGGTGGAGGAGGAGGTAGTGGAGGATGAGGAGGAAGGGAAGGAGAAGGTGGTGGAGGAGGAATTGGTGGAGGCGGTGGTAGGGATGGTATTGGAAGAGGTGGTTGAAGAGGAAGTGGAGGACGAGGAGAAGGAGGAGGGATGGGCTGCTTAAAGGGGAATTTCACCGGTGGAGACATGAATCTGTATTGAAAGTGGGTCATATATGTAGTCGAATAGTAACAGAAATTTCTAATTTGGTGCCTTCTTCACCGAGAAAAGGCAGACAGTGACTTTTTGGCACTTGTGGATTGGAAGACGACAACTCCCACAATGCCAATCACAATCACTCCCTAAGGGACGTAACATAACAGCCAATCAGTGTTCACTGCCTGCTGTCCAGAGTGAACTGCAGCAGGAGGAGAAGTGATTTTTGCCGTTTGTGGACTCTCGGAGCTCTATATCTAAATAATATATTATATCATATATAGGTATCTATATAATATAATATAATATATAATATCACGGCCAAAAGCTGTGTGCGCGTCGGGTTCTCAGACGTCTCTGGTCCTTCCACAACAAGTAAAGACTCATAGTGGGGGTTATCTCGGCCAGAGTCCTGCACAGGCTCGGGAACCCGACGGGTGACCCACACAATTTGGATGAAATGGATGAAAAATAATGTACCGACCCGCCTTAACAGCGCGGGTCGGTCGCGGGTTTTGCGATTGCGAGCGAGACTTCTCCGGTGCTGGATATGTTATTCAGGAGCAGAGGAGTCAATTAAAACCGTCCACAGTGGATGATATGCTTTTTTTGCACAGCAATCTAAAGCACCATGCCAACACCAGGTAGTGTAATTCCCCGGCGTTCCATCTAATGTGTCTAATTTTCCTTCGGGTGTGGGTCAGGCGTCAATATCAATTTATAGCGGGTCTGGTCGGGTGCGGGTTTGCAAAATAAGACCCCTGTATTGATTCTCGGCCATGGTGGAGAAGGAATTGGAGGAGGAATTGTTCGCTTTGATTCTCTGAAGCTCAGATTAAACCGTGACTTCAGAGTGATGTGGAAGGACCAGAGACGTCGGAGAACCTGACGCAGTCGTATTCATAATATCATCCGGACCAGAGGCGCACACAGCTTTTGGCCGATGTCTATATATTATATTATATAATTTAGATGTAAAGCTCCAGGTCTCCAGCCGGAGCTCCCGGAGTGTCTTAGAATATTGACACAGCCAAAAGCTGTGTGCGCCGCATGATATTATAAATTAACGACTGTGTCTCTGGTACTACATCATTGCTTCTTGAACGCTTGTGTGATCTACCGGTCACATGTCAAAATCCATACCGTAGCGCAAATTCCCACCAGTGTACTCTCTATACCGTTTATACCATACCCTAAGTCCCACCCACTGGAACTAGTGCTTGTCGTTTTTTAGTGTTAGCGGTAGATACGGATCTCTCTCGTCTCAGGGGAATGATGCACGGCCATTCAAAATCATGACTGGGTTTCTAACGATACAAAGCTTAATGCAAATGGGTGAAGTGTCCCTTTAATGGAAACACAAATCAGAGCCCGATAGGCTAAATATCTGGTGTTTATTATGCCTCCATCCTTTCAATATAAAGGTGAGTGTTGTGTGCAGCACATGTTTATTTATTTGAATGTACATGTTTGCTTTATTAGTGTGTTTGTGTGCGGATATGTGGATATGTGTATGTGTGTGTGTGTGTGTGTGTGTGTGTGTTTGTGTGTGTGTGTTTGTGTGAGAGATATTTTCTGTGGAATATGTGGTTCTCTGTGTGTGTGTGTGTGTGTGTGTGTGTGTGTGTGTGTGTGTGTGTGTGACACACATACACACGCACATAAATACACACGAGGACTCACGTGTATGTGTGTTTGTGTGAGTGAGCGAGCGGGTGGGTGTGTGTGTCCCTGTGTGTGCCTGCGGTTGGACCTGACCAGGGCATTCCAGCGGAGCATTGTGGGGTTTCTCTGTCAAGCGTGGCAGCAGACCATTTCACAGTCCAGGCCTGAGCGGCCGCACTGGGCGCCGTGAGATCAGCCCACACAAAAAAAAGAAAAAACGCTTACTCCCGCAAAAGCCCCGACACGTGTACGTCTGGCCCCCACTGTGGGACGACAGGCGTCCACAGCCCAACCGCAGACACAAATAAATACACGCACACACAAACTCACACCTTTTTGGCTGCGATCCGGGCACAGGTGGCTGTGGCAGCGATCACAGGTGTGCTTGGCTGGGGAATAACTAGGTCTAATGCACAGGTGTGGCTGTGTGTGTGTGTGTGTGTGTGTGTGTGTGTGTGCTTTTGTGTGTGTGTGTGCTTTTGTGTGTGTGTGCTTTTGTGTGTGTGTGGCTGTGTTTGTGCTTGTGTCTATGTGTGTTTGCGTATGCGTGTGACTGTGTTTGTGTCTATGTGTGTGTGTGTGCGTGTGTGTGCTTGGCAAGGTGTCTTAAGTAGTTGTGATTGAGCACATAAACACCATATGGGTGCATCTTCATAAGACCCCAAACAAAGAAGTCCAGTGTTCCTAACTACAACCTCACAGGAACAAAAACGACTTCTTTGAGTTCGCTTCAGTT
>NC_140279.1:8116812-8121992 GCF_964030765.1 Micromesistius poutassou
TAGCAGATATTCAGAGCTGTTATTCAGGCAGAGGCCCTCAACAGAGGGGCTAGTAGCTCAGAGCTTCAAAAACAATCCAACAATCCAAAAGTGAACAAGCCTTTCGACGGAAGCGACGGAAAGCCTCGACACAGAGAAGGTCCTCCTACCTTAAACATCTCCTTGCTCATCTTCAAGGCGGCGCGGTCCTGGCGCAGGGGACTCGACAGCGGCGGCGGCGGCGGCGAGAGGGCCGACGCGCCGGCGGCGGCGGCGGCCACACCTGATTGGCCGTCACCGGTGGGGGAGGGGATGGCCGCCACCTGCGCCAGGGTCTGGAACATGGCGGCAGGCAGGGGCCCCACGGGCTGGCCGGGGAGGTAGGCTGTTGGAGGGAAGGCGCCGGCCGCCATGGCCGCCCACTGCTGCTGCGTGGCGGGGAACAGGTTGGCCTGGCCCCAGATGAGGGGCTGGCCGCCCGGCAGCACCTGGCCCAGGGGAGACGGCACCCCGAACGCCAGGGGCGCCTGGGCGGCGAAGGCCTGCTGGGACCAGTGGGCTGGAGGCACGGCTCCCATGGTCACGTAACCTGGTGGTCAGGATGAGACACGAACAGCTTTAAGAGACATGAGCTAGGAAGTAGAGGCACAGACATGGGTAGATCCCTCATGTCTGCGATGTGGAGCAGGGAAGAAAGGGGAGCAGAATGTTAATATACACACACACACACACACACACAATGCACTATGCACACACTCGCATAATAACCAGCGTATCATCAAACAGCGCTGGCCTACTTTTGGTCTGTTAATGGTCCTGGTGAAGTGACTGGGATAATCCCCTCCATGGTGAGGCAGGCCTTATGAGTGCATTTACATGCACTCGAGAAAACCAAATTATTGGGTAAGTCCGACTATGATTGGGGTTTTAAGATGTATGTATACACCGTCTGACTAAAATCGGACTGAATCTGGTTTCTCATAGTCAGATTAAGACCCCTAGATTATTCGATTGATAGTCGCATTAACCGTGCATGCATACATTCACTTGGATTGGGGTTGGATTATGCGTTCTGCGGCTGCGCAGGCTTTGATTCCGGGGCCGTGTTCCATGTTTTTCTAAACGTTGGTCATCAACGAGGTTGTAAAGTAGTAACTTCGGGCACATCTGTCCAAATAAATGTTTTTTTCTTCTTACGTGTTTACGATCTTTATTCATTCATTGCGCAGAGGCCGAACTGACAGCTGTCCACTGAAAACATCTTTCTCGACGCCTGAGTTTGACGTAAAGAGGTCAGCCGGTGGCTCTATTACCACTAGTTTAAATGGGTACAGCGCCACCTATCGTACCGGGGCATGACACGCTTCGGCCAATGAATCGCAGTTGCAGTTGTCCAATTGAGGAGCATAGTCGAACTATGGCTCCAATCAGATTAAGCAGTGCATGTAAACGTACTGTATGTGATGAAATCTGACTGATGCACAGCACAACTATTCTCTATCTGTGACACTCGCACGCTGCCTCTCCTGCCTGCACCACGTTATGTGTTACAGAAACAGGGCAGCACGTAATGCTCAGAGGACTTTATACACTTAAACCTCCTTGGCAGATCGATAGGAGGAGAAAAGGGAAAGTGTGTGGGAGAAGTGAGTAGAGGAGAGGAGAGGAGAGGAGAGGAGAGGAGAGGGAAGAGGAGAGGAGAGGAGAGGGGAAGAGAGATTTAATAATAGCGGAGAGTGGAGAGGTACGGAACATACGAGGTATGTAAGAAATTGCAGAGGAGAAGAGAGGGGAAGAGAGGACTTTAAAGGCGAGGAGTGAAAAGGACGGAACAGGTTTAAAATACGGTGTGAGAAGAGGAGGAGGAGAGGAGGAGAGCGCAGCGCCGCAGTGTAATCCACAGAAGCAGCGTGCATACTAAAGAGTCTCTCCACCAGCCATCCCCACATGTTTATGACGTCCCTGCTGACCGGCCCAGTGAATCTGAGCCACAGGTAAAGCAGAAAGTGCCCGGCCTGCACCATAATGAAGCATTTCATATTCAACGCATGGCAACCTCTTCTCCTCTTCTTCCCTCCCGCCACATCATCTCCACATCTCCTTTATTTATCACCCCACCCTCTCCGGCTCGCTATCTCCCTCTTACCCACCTACCTCCTGCTTCTGCCCTTCTTATCTTAATCTATTTTCTTACTTACTTACTTACGTCACTGTGTATGTGTTTTCTCCAGCCCTGTGTGTGTGTGTGTGTGTGTGTATGTGTGCACGTGCGTGCTTGTGTGAGAGTGAGTGAGTGATGCACATTGAGCAGGCTGTTACCTGAGGGCACAGAGGTGGGGCTGAAGGAGGCAAAGAGTTCTGAGGGGGGCTGCAGGCCCAGGGAGGGGTCTAGCAGGGTATTGGCAGGAGAGGCGGGGGTCTTCAGCCGTGACGTTGGGATGGAGAGAGGAGAGGGTGGATCATAGAGCAGACACATATTCATGGCAACAACAACTACAATATTTTTTGTCCTGAACATGCACAGATGTATGTAGGTCAGGAGAGTAGAGGTCCCCCGACACGAGAGAAGAGGAATGCGACACAAGAACCGCAGCATGGGTATTGGAGTTCTCTTCCTCTGAGGATCCACATCGACGGACGCTACCCACCGCCAGGAAAATAAGTCAACGGAAACAAATATGCTACTCACGGATGGAGAGGTGATATCCGGGGGAGTGGACATGTCTCCAAAAAGCTCTAGTTGGTTAATATTCTGAGAAGCAAAAAAGAGCACAGAGGAATGGCCAGGTGTCAAGAAAGAAACTGATGGAAAACAAAAAACGAAGAGAAAAAAAACCACACCAACGGAGAGCATTGCTCTGGGGTCATAAGATATTCATTCGGTTGCAACATGCACAGTGCATCGCATGCTACAGCGAGGCGCGCAGCACAGCATGCGTAGGAGGAGGGGCAATGTGCCTCGGTGCCTACCTCTGGATGGGACAGTGACAACCACAACCCCCCACACAGCAGAGGGGATGATGAGGTCATGGGGAGATGGGGCAATGGAATGAAATGGATTGGTTAGGATGGTGTGGTACATTCAGATTGACAATAGCGCTGGGTCCAGTTCTGTGTACACCCCTCAGCACCCCGCAGCAAGAACCACTTTTTATTGTAACCGTTTGGCTTTTAGGTTGAGGAAGGATGCCGTCTCCATGGCAACACCCTAAATACTCCCTTCTTGTTCTTTGGCATTAGCAAACGGTGTGTCCTAAAGGGTATGGATATCAAAGGATAACGATAGAAAGGCGTTTATATGTGATCAGCCTTTAGACGGTCTGCTCTTCCCTTTCATACTTAAACTTTTTCTCCACCCCCCCCCCCCCCACCACCCCCCCCCCCTCTGTGATCATTTCCTTTCATCTCTTTCCCTTTACGACATTAATAATATCTTAACCCCCGGTGGCAAGTGAAGGGAAGTCTATTTTTAGTAGTTAAAAAGGAATTTAAGCCTTGCACACATGGTCAGAGATTAGCATAAATCACAGATGCGGGTAATTTCTTTTGAGATAATGAATGTTCTTGGAATATCTCCTTTTGTCTCGCTAAACTCATAGGTCACACATAGACCGAAAACTCCTTCTTGTCAGTCTATCAGAAAATGGATCGGCGAGTGTGTGTCTAAATGAGGATCATGTTTGAGAGAGAGAGGGAGCGAGAGACAGAGACGGGGTCGCTTAGGAGACGGTAATATAGGGCGATATCAACGCGCAGCATTCTATGGCAGATATATATCAACCCTAGCAGCACAATACACTAGATATCTGAGATACCTCCAATTGGGCAATTACATCATTTAGTGCCGCTAACAGAATTTGCCACGTACTTAAAGAGCATACAGATCTTTTTTTTTTTTTTTTTTGGTAACTGAATAATTACAGACTCCTATGTCAATATCTAACCCTGAGCCGTGTTTCGGCAGAAGGCGTGCCACTGGCATTGGCTTTAAGAGGGGGGACATAAATATGAGGGACATTTATGGATTTATGGACCTCCTCTCTACCCCGGGGCCACGGCCCGAGCCGTGTTGAATGATGGGGGATAAGGGGGCGGACGGGTCACGGTCTGCCGGGTGAAGCCAGGGTCTTTATGAATGTGTTATTAACATGTGGATAGTATCCTGACTCTCCGGAATGAACCACTGACCCTGCACAAACCTCCACCCGCCGCGCCCTCCACCCCCACTCCACCACTCCACCCGGCATTGGCCCAGACAAACCTCTGATGGACACAATGACCTTTGCGTGTGTTCAGAGTGAGGACGACCGCTTGACGTCCGTGTGCGGTGATTTACTTCTTCTCAATACGCCCCACTTACCACCGGCACAAGTTGGTTCAACCTCGTCACATACACACGCAGTCACACACACACACACACACACACACACACACACACACACACTTACAGACACAGGCGCACACACACACACACACACACACACACACACGCACACACCACACACACACACACACACACACACACACACACACACACACACACACAGGCATGCACACACGCACACACACACACACACACACACACACACACACACACACACACACACACACACACACACACACACACACACACACACACACACACACCACACACACACACACACAGTCAACCGCGTCTGCCAAGGAAACATTCTACGTGAACCCTATTCCTGATTAGATCTGGTTGCCATGGAAACGCCTCCAGGGGGTCAACAGTCAGGGGTGAATCACCTTCATATTTCACGGCAAGGAATAAATCGAAGGATTTACTGAGGTGGGGGGGGGGGGGGGGTTGGAGTTCAAAGGAGCAGTTGCCAGGGGCAACCATAGAGTAAAACCTTTATCTTTCCAAGAGAAGGTAGGCAGGGTTGCTGGTTCCATACCTGAGTCACCATTCCAAAGGTTAAATCTAGCAGGTCTGCCACCTGTGGCTGGGCAGGTTCAGGTGGTGGTTCTGAGGGTGGTGGCTGATGATGATGATGATGATGATGATGATGATGATCATGGTTATGAGAAGGTTGTTGCTGCCCGTTCTGCAATCACAAACCCCTTGTTGTCAGATGGCACAGGTGAACAGGACAAACAGATGGAATAGACCGACGAAAACACAAAAAAACAAGCTGGCGATGCAAACACAGTGTGGTTCCCCATACACATGGAAA
>NC_140279.1:8122192-8139692 GCF_964030765.1 Micromesistius poutassou
CGTGCGTGTGTGCGTGTGTATATGTGAGTGTGTGTGTGTGTGTGTGTGTACCTGATAGACAGCCTGTTCACACTGCTTGTCTTTCTGAGCCTTCTTCTCCATCTCCTCACGCTGTTTGATCTCGTAGATGAGCTGGAACAGGTCCCGCAGATCCAGGATCACCGGCTCTGCCTGGACATACAAGACAGAAACACTCTGGCCATGAATACTCCACCACTCAGATCTAGACACCGTGGAGCAGATCCCGGATACAGAAAAACATGAAGTTGCCCCCCTCAATATAAATCATTTCAAAATTGGTGTATTTGAAAATATATATTCAATAGTTTGTTGTATTCAATTCTTAAATGTTTCACCAATAAACACAAAACACATCACATAGTTTTGTTTATGTCACCCCTATGCATCCTGCTCAGTGGTCTGAACCGTTGCATATATGATTTGCTTATTTTCAGAGAATGAATGGTGCTGCATTTGTGGATAAGGGCTCTTTAAAATAGATAAATATGTTTAGTGATGGCCTAAAAGTGAAAGTGATGATTATTATATATTTTTAGCTACTATTTATGGCTGTGTGTCTGTTACAGCAGATTATTTTAAATACATTGGGGATATGTCCCCTCGAGAAAGAATGTTTGCGGTTCCCCCTGAATTTGAAAAGGTGTGTGTGTCTTTGCAAGACACACACACATGCAGCCACACGTGTACATAGGTACGCACACACACAAAGTAGGGCTGTCAACGAATATTCTAAATTTGAATATACATTTGAATAGTTTTTAAAAACATTCGAAGGTGAAAATTTATATTCAAATGTGGAAAAACACACACCCGCAGCAGCAGCGGCTTCATTCAGTGATTCACTGAATCACTGAATGAAGCGGGCCATATTTGGGACAAGAGTCAGGACCTTAAATTGCTTGCACAAAACTCTTGCTCAGCACTCAGCATTTCTTTATTGTTGTTGTTTATTTAAACCAGTATGCGCAGAGAGAGTGAGGGAGAGCGAGAGAGAGAGAGAGAGAGAGAGAGAGAAAAAGAGAGCGAGTGAGCGAGCAAGAGGTCTGCGGTCTTGGCCATTAGTTAATTAACTTATTTTTGTGTAGGTAATATGTTGTCAACTTAAATAAATGACCTATACAAGTAGTTATGTCTCGTTGTATTACTTTGTCATTGACTGTTAGTTTGTCATTGTCTGTTATTGACGTAATGCGCGTCATTGACATAATGCTCAAATATAGATATTTGAATAGTTTGAATATATGTGTTTTTTTAGAGCGAATATTCAAACGTCATTCTTGAGCAATTTTGACAGCCCTGACACAAAGACACACACACATGCACACTAGCACACACACCCATTCACTCGGCTTATACAATGTTTTCAAGGTCTGAGATTGTTGTCAAATTGTTCGCAAATGAGCCATCAAGAGCGGGAAATTAAAGCAAAATAATCATCTTGCACATGTTTGAGGACGTTTTTGCAACAAGTGAGTATTTTTCACAACACACACACAGGAATTCCCCCCTCCCCCACACACACACACACAAACACACACACACACACACACAGAAAGCTAGTGCCTGCTCCCAAGTCACACACACACACACACACACACACACAGACCATCGGCGATCACTCAAAGTTAAGTATGATGGTCCTCCTGGGGTATCCTTCTTGTTGATCCTCAAATGGCTAAAGAGGCCAATTCTGGAGCCACATACTTTATTGCAGTGTGGGCATGGATATGAGGTGCCAGGGGTAGGGTATGGGGGGGGCCTGTTTGGTGGTGAACCTCTCCTTCCTTTGCTGCTGCTTGAGTTTTGCAGCCTGTCGGAGTTGGTCCTCATGGAAAGTGGCACCTTCTTGCAGGCAGTTTCTCCAGGTGGATCTGTCGTGCAGTGTCCTCCCAGTTTAAACTGTTAATGCTGAATTTTTTGAGGTTTGTCCTAACGTTGTCCTTGTAGTGCTTTTTCTGGCCTCCAGGTGCACGATGGCCAAATGAAAGCTGAGAGTAGAGGACCTGCTTTGGGAGGCGAGTATCAGGCATTCGTATGACGTGGCCTGTCCATCGCAGCTGGTGCTTTGTGATAATGGTGGTGATGCTGTGTATGTTTGCATCATCCAGGATGCTGATGTTTGTCCGCTTCTCTTCCCAGCTGATGTGCATAGAGGGGTTTGGGTAAGATGACTGCTTTATATACAAGCAGCTTGGTCCTAGCAAGCAGGTTGGGATTCTCAAAGACCCTTTGGCAGAGCTTTGCAAAAGCTCCACTTGTACAGCAGATTCTGTGTTGTATTTCACTGTCAATGTCTGCTTTTGAAGAGAGGTGGCAACCCAGATATGGAAAGTGGTCCACATTCTCAAGGCATTAATTTCCAATTGTTATTGTCGGCAGAGGTGCGAAGGTGTCTGGTGGGGGCTGGTGGAGAACCTGAGTCTTTTTGATGTTCAGGGTCAGTCCAAGGAGTTTGTAAGCCCTAGCAAAAGCATTGAGTGTGGCCTGTAGATCTTCTTCTGTGTGGGCCACAATAACATTGTGTGAGAGCTTTAGATTTTTTAAATCTGTTTAGGTTGAACAGTTTTCCATCTGTTCTGAAGACAAACTGGACACCGGTGGGTGGATTGTTACCAATGAGGTGGAGGACAGCTGCTATAAAGACTGAAGAGGGTGGGGCCAATAACGCAGCCTTGTTTGACTCCAGTTTCAACCTTTAAAGGTTCAGTCTCAGCGCCATTGCCGAGGACAGCTGCTGACATGTTGTCATGGAGGAGTCTCAGGATCCTGATATACTTTTCAGGGCACCCACACTTGGATAGTATTGTCCAGAGGGCCTGGCGGTTGAGTCGAACACTTTAGTGAGATCTATGGAGGCCATGTATAGTGATTGTTTTTGTTCCTTGCATTTTTCTTGTAGCTGTCTGGTTGTGAAGATCATGTCAGTTGTGCCACGGGCAGGACGGAAGCCACACTGCGTTTCAGGGAGGATCTCCTCTGATAGAGGGAGGAATCTCTTAAAAAAAATTTAATCTGCAAAGGTATGTATGTCTTTGCAAGACATGAGCGTTCTGGCGCCGATTGGCTGCCGTGCATCATCCAAGTGGGTGCTAGACATTGGTGGTGGTTAGCGAGGTCCCCCCTTCACTGTAAAGCGCTTTGAGTGTCTAGAAAAGCGCAATATAAATTCAATTAATTAATTAATTAATTAATTAATTAATTACATACGTACGCACGCACACACAGACACACACGCATGCACACTAGCACACACACCCATTCACTCGGCTTATACAACGTTTTCAAGGTCTGAGATTGTTGTCAAATTGTTTGCAAATTAGCCATGAAGAGCAGGAAATGAAAGCAAAATAATCATTTTGCACATATTTGAGGACGTTTTTGAGTATTGTGAGTATTGTGAGTATTTGTGAGTATTTTTCCCAATACACACACAGGAATCCCCCCCCACCTCTCCCCCCCCCCCCCCCACACACACACACACACACACACACACACACACACACACACACACACACACACACACACACACACACACACACACACACACACACACACACACACACACACAACCACAAGAGCCAAGGCCTGCTCCTTCAGCCCCAGCATCCTGTTGTACGCCATGTCCCCTGTCGGTCAGACATGCTGCCTGGACAAGCGTACTGTCCAATCTCGCATAACCTTCCCCCGTGAGGACGCCCTGGCGCCTTAACAACAAACGTTCCCTTGTTTGGGCCACTGTGGCAGGACAGGAGAACAGTGACAGGACAGAAGTCTAGCAGGGATAACAACTCCCTCCGAATTCTAATCAATTATTGACTAGGAGCGCTGGTGGGTGCAGCTGAAGTTCACAGCAGACAGGGGGAAGGCTTTGCCGCAGCACAGTCGTGCTGCTTTGCTGTTGAATTGCCCTGAGACTCCTGCGTGAGCGCCTCACAACAACGCCTGGGAAACACCAGACACAGAGGCAACCACCCCCCCCTCCTCTCCCCTCCATCATCACCCTCATTGTCATCATCATGATTGTCGATTTCCCGGAGAGTTTGAAGAAAGAGCGCATCTTCTAGTTGTCTTTGTTCACGTTCTAGCCTTAGATCCTCTTTGTGTGTTAAAAATAATAATATTCACAGCCAAATGTTATTCATGAGCCGTTTCCCTTTCAGCGCAACATCTCCATGACGAATAAAAATGTGGCAGGATCATGCACTCTCATCATCATCCTTGTGAATAGCAATGTTAATAAAAATTGTAAATATTAATGATATTTTATGGAGATTATATTTGGGAATGAAAAGAGAGGGATATCTGAGAATAAGTAGCGGAATCTGCTCAGCTATATAGAAGCTGGTGACCAAGCTAACCTTTTATTATGACGTAATAGTACTCCTATCATTCCTTTAAAATTGTTCTTAATAACTTGGGAGGGATTGAATGATGATCCATAGCCACCATTCAGGAAGTCGTTTGGCTCTCAGCGAAGGCGGTACCCCCATCCCACGCCTTCGCCGCTTTTGACTTCCCCCCCAGTACGACAAGACGGGCCTGTGTCCAGCGCCTTAACGGCTGCATAGGACCGGGTGGCTGCTTGCCTGTACTGGTTAACCCCCCCCCCCCCCCCCCCCCCCCCCCGTCGCAGGTTTTTTGTTCTCATGTTGTGACTATGTGCTTATGTGCTGAGGTGTTTTTTTTCCTGTTCCCATACTGTACTCCCCCTGGAGTATAGCCTGGGGGTTGCCTTTTTTTTCTCCTCCCTCTCCTTATGTCTTGCTGTATTTTTCTCTCACCCTGTCTTCCGGTCCTGTCTACCCCATGTGTGTTGTGTTTATGTGTTGGACTGGTCGATGGCCCACTTTTCGTTGTGCATGCAAGTGTATAATGACCGGGTTTATTGTTGTTGTTGTTATCAATAATAATAATAAAGTTGTATCGTATCGTATCGTATCGTAAGTAATCGGTGCAATTCCAGTTCCCCTACCACACAAACTCCCAGAACAAAACTCTTGCCTTGTGAATTTATCCAAACAAACAAAGAAAAAAAACTCAATCAGGAGTGGAAAAAAAAGCAATTACTCTGAGAACTCAGTTCTTAAATTGAGCTGTTAGAAGCAAACCCTGAGTCCTTTATGAAGACGGAGGCGCTGCACGGCTAATTCACATCAAAGTGCTTCTGGTCCAATTACAGCCTGAGCTGCTGTATGCAGATGGACGGCCAAGTCGGCACCTTCTCCTCAATAGGCCTCGCAGCCTCAGATGTCCATGCCGCCCACTCAACCCCCGCACCCCCCACCCCTCCACCAATCCCTCCACCCACACTGTGGGAAAGTCAAGTAGGTTTGTCAGACACATCTCTACACAGAACATGACATTTAGCGTCATGTGCTGACGGATGTGCACCCCACATAGAAATGCACACAGAATATGTGTGAGTGACTGGATTGTGTCGTTTATTTTGAATAACGTTTATTTTTCTCCCTATCTGACTCACAGCCACTATCAGCATAAGGTTGTATTTAATCAGAAACAATCCAGAGTATGCCATTGATAAATGCTCCAAGCTGTTTATCTGTGTGTGTCTGTGTACGTGTGTGTGTGTGTGTGTGTGTGTGTGTGTGTATGAGTGTGTGTGAATATATATATGTGGGTGTGTCTGTGTGTGTACATGTATGAGTGTATGTGTACGTGTTCGTGTGTGTGTATGTGAATTTGTACGTGTGTGAGTCTGGTGGTGTACAGACAGAGAGATCAGAGGTGAGATGGATACTCAGTGTGTTTTATCTGAGTCTGGGGGACAATGGTGGTGATCTCGGCTCTGGGAGGATGGATGTGTCATTAGGGCAGCTGTCACACACTCAAGCCCTCATTGACTCACTATGGGAAATCAATAGGGCTCAGGAAAGTCCCAGCTGGTCCCCACTGGACCGAACAGGCCCACAGTCACAACAACAACAACGCAGACGACATCAAAGCCCCAGGAGAAACACTCGATACCTCAGATTACCGGATAGGAGTTTGACAAGAGCAGACTGGCCTAACACACACACACACACACACACACACACACCACAAACACACACATACAAACCAAAAAACAAAGACATGAATAATACACATCCCATTCCTGGACATCCTCAGGTGCATTCCTTGCACAGACAAACACACACACACACACTCGCAGTCGCACACACACACACACACACACACAAAATATATACATATGTATATGTCTAGCCGTCACAGAGGAGGCAGTAGGCAGGAGGGTCATGAGGGTCCTTGTCTAAATGTCAACAACACTATGCTTCAGGAGAGAAGACTGAAGCAAAGCCTGCGTTATCCTGCGTTATCCTGTGTTTCCAGGTGACTGGAAACACACACGCAAACACACACACGCATACACTCAAGCATCCACACACACGCACACACATCACACACCCATACACACACACACACACACACACACACACACACACAACAAACACATTTCGGCGCCATAAAAGCAGGCACACCTATGTGCAAACACACACGCACAAACACCCCCCCCCCCCCGCCCCCGCACACACATATACACACACTCACCGACTGGGCGGTCTTGATGGCCACAAAGCGGTGGTTTCCTTCCTTCCCGCAGACGTAGCCGAAGGCTCGGTGGTCGGTGATGTCCTTGGCGATGTAGGAGATCTCATGCACCGCGTGGTGATGCTGGAGGACCTGGGGGGGGGAAGGAGGTGACACGTTAATCCGAGGGGTTGGAAGGGGGAAAGGAAATGTAGGTTACAGCAGCAAAAACCACAAAGACATAGATCTCTTTTCACAGCCAGTTCTCCCCAGCTCCCCATAAGCTGAAGCTCTCAGTTTCCTCGAGCGCCACGGAGCAGGGAAGCACACGGACGTCGGCACTTTCGTCAGCCTTTTTCTTCCCTGAGCCCAGATTTCAATGTCATTTACAATGTTTATTTGTTTTCATTGAGGTTCCCAAAGGATGCCAAATGTATTCGACATTGATCACAAGGTTGCACTCTGAAGCACAAACAATTATACAATCGCCCTAACAATTAGGAATGAGCAGTAGTCCAGCAAATGCTGCCTGAACACCCTTATAGAAATCAACAGAAATCAACACAACATCACCAGGCCAAATCCTAAGACACACACAAACACACAGGCATTAATGCATTGCACACACACACACACAGACACACACACACACACACACACAGACAGGGCTTGTTTCCTGTAATAAACTGTTCCCAGCTCCCCTGCCCTCTCTAGTTTATTCTGGCTGTGTGGTGCCAAGCTGGCAGTGCCCGTGGCAGATGGCACTGTTTTCTCCGGTCCCGAGCACGGATCGGTGACAATCACAGCCCAGCAGGCTGTCCATTTGATCACTTCATCTGTGCCCTCTCTCTCACACACACACACACACACACACACACACACACACACACGTAACTAATATGCATTGCACAGTAATGCACACACACACACACACACACACACACACACACACACACACACACACACAACCACGCACACGCATCACATACAAATGCGATCATTGCATATGCATATGAGTATATAAGTAGTTGCATATAAGTAGAACCATATGCATGGAATTGCGCACACACACGCACACAAAACAAACATTAACACATGGCTGAATACGCAGAAGCACTTAATAGGTTGTATGAGATATCTGTCTTGACTTTTGCACACATAATACAGCCGTAACACACAGGGAAACCCTCCATGTGAATCTACGTTGGACTGTTCTGTCCTACAGTCATTAACTACCACAACACTTAATTACACCAACACTTTAATGACTTAAAACTATAACTATAAAAAGCATCTAGGAGACGGTGGGATTACCAATAGAAACATACACACATAATGTCTTACTCTCCTTCTCTCTCTCTCACTTTCTCTATTCCATTAAGGCGTTTATTGAATTATTCTCAGTGGGTGGGCAAAGGGTAGGATAAGGATGGTTAGACGGGGGGAGGAGAGGGGAGGAGAGGGGAGGAGAGGGCTAAAATTGATAGCAGAAGGTGGGGTGATCACAGAGGGGGATGAAGAGGTCACTACACACACACACACACACACACACACACTTTTATCGCTGGCAGCAGCAGGTAGCTGTGTCTGTCTGGACATTATAAACCACAGAGAGACCTGTTCTTTTGTCAAGTGCTTTTGGTATGCAACACTTGACTCTCTCTCTCTCTCTCTCTCTCTCTCTCTCTCTCTCTCTCTCTCTCTCTCTCTCTCTCTCTCTCTCTCTCTCTCTCTCTCTCTCTCTCTCTCTCTCTTACTCTCTCTCTTCCATCTATCTAGCTCTCTCTCCCACACACACACACACACACACACACACACACACACACACAGTCCCACACACTAAAAAAAGGAACACACACTCCCACTGTCAGTACATCTTTGAGGTTCTGTGTGCCCTTCAGCGGTTGGAGGCCGGCGAACCGAGACATCCCCTGCTAGGCAGGGAGTGGAGATGGGAGGAGAAGCAAGGAGACATTTTCTATCCCCCCTCCTTTCTCTCTTCCTCCTTTCTCCCTCTTCCTTTCTTCTCCCCCCTCTGGGTGGCAGGGCATGGCCACCGCGCCCCAGGATGCTGTCCCTGCCCCAGGCACCAGCAGCCGGCTGAGAGGAGCTGTTAGCCTGCAGCTTTAATTAGTTCCTATCAAGGGCTACAGCAGTGAATACACTCTCAGCGGCAAATTAACATAACAACATAGGAGCCCACACGCACGCACATGCACATGCACACGCGCACATGCACACACGCACGCATGCGCACACACGCACACACACACGCATGCACGCACGCACGCACACACAAAATCACATCCACTAATAAATACATACACACATTGAACATTAATATGTGTACACATTCCCACAGACACACAAACACACACACACACACACACATAAACACATACACAAATTCCCACATACACACTTCCCCGCTGCTCCTCCATCGACTGCAATAAAAATGGATGTAGTGTCTTCGAAGTCCCCCATTGGTTTACACACAACCATTTTAAGGGTGTGGATTTGCATTATATGGAGCATCTCCATGGTTTTTGCCAGCAAAGAACTTGAATGGCCGCCTCACACGCCTACGGCCAGAACACATTCATATTTAGTCTTCTATAACTTATCTCCTCCTTTGTATTACAATAATTAAATCCCTACTTCTTACCATTAACTTAAAATGGTGGCAGGTCACCCTGCAGCCTCCTACCCTGACCAACTGAATGCTGCTGTTGTCACCTGAGCCTCACACACCGACTTGGCATCCTCCCCTATCCTAATTTATCCCCATCACATCAATAATTACGCTTAAAACACGACGGTTTCAAGTGTAAGCCATCCTCTCCCTCCCTGAGCCCCAGTAGCCCACCCACAGATATATAGTGGGGGGGGGGGGCTTGTCCCTGGGAGCAGAGAGCGGAGCAGCACAGACCTTCACGCTTTAAAAGGTCCCCCCCCCGGAGACCCACAGAGGGGACAACAGGATGGGAGAGAGGGTCTGACACACTATGTCCAAGAGAGAGAGAGAGAGAGAGAGAGAGAGAGAGAGAGAGAGAGAGAGAGAGAGAGAGAGGTAGATGGAGAGCAAGGGAGAGAACATACAAGCATGCCCTCTACGAGATGAATGTCTCTCTCCTCCTCTCCTCCATTCCGAGGTGTACATCCCTCCATCCCTCTATGACCTTCCCTCCTGGCTCTGAGAGAGGCCATCCTTCCATCTGTCCCATCGCTCATCCACCCATCCGTTCACCCATCCGTCCACCCATCCATCCACCCATCCATCCCGGTGAGTGATGCGCAGGGGAGGAATGAAACTGTCAAGATCTCTGAACCTTGGCACATACATTCCCCCCCTCTCTCGTCTTCTCTCCTTCTCTCTCTCTCTCTCTCTCTCTCTCTCTCTCGTCCCCTCTCTCTGGCTCCCTCCTCATTAGTGGTGGATGTAGGGCTAATAGTGCGGACACCAGATCTGTGCGAGTCATATTAATGTGTTGAGGCAGAGGCCAAGGTCCCCCTGCAGAGAGCTTTACTGTGACATATGTGCATATGCTCGGTACTTACCACTCGCACTCTGCTTAGTCAGTCACTGTATGGCCTTCGCTCAGTCTCACTCTTTCTCATCTGTAGCCACACTAGTGCTTAGGTCACTGTTGTCCATCTGTCCGTCTGTCTGCCTGTCTGGCTTGCCCCCTTAAGTGGCTGGGTTAGGCTAAACTATAAAGATATATTACAAAGATTCCAACAAAATAAAGCCACATACACAATACTGAACCACATCTGAAATATAGGCCTATAGTAGGCTAGTCCAACAAAAATATTTAACCTATTAGTTTTAAGAGATCAGAAGTTCTAAGAATGTATGGATATGGACAAATTATAAACAAACAGATTAGAAGGCCTGGCTGGGGCATAATATAATAAGCCTTAACTGTTTTATTTTATTTATTTTACCGTATATATATTTTTTTCCTTTTATAATCTATACTCTAGCCTATATATTTTGTGTTGATAATGTTGGTAGTTTGAGTTTGAGGAAAAGTCAAAATGCCATTTTGCAACCTAATATGTATACAGGCTTAAACTTACCTATTCATCGCAATTTTATTGAAAAGGCATTTGACGCACCTTGCGTTCAGCAAAGTCATTGACAATGTGCGTGATTTCAATCTTCCTTGCTCGTTCACTCTCAATTGACAATATGGCCAATGATTGGCCATGTGGTCAATTGAGAGTGAAGGAGCAGATGACGTTCAAGGAGCAGATATGGTACCCATCATGCATTTGGGTATCATATGAATTTATTTGATTTAATACGTGAAGCAACAACATAGATTAACATAAAAAGTCACTAATTTATTCCTTTTCAAAATTGTTTCAGGGATTTCATCTCACAGATTTTCTTTTTCTCGATTTGACTCCCACCATGATAAAGTGGTATACTTAATATCACGGGTATATAAACGTGCACGTCGACTCCTTCATTAACTTTGAAGTTGGCTATGTCTAGCGATTCGAGTACCACTCAATATACGCAATTTATTCTTCGCTCGCTCATTGTCGAGGGGGGGCCCATTGAGCATGGGAGGGGCCCCCTGTGACACGGCGGAGGGCCCGGGCTCAGGGGCGGCGGCCCCGCCCACAGCCCTCAACCCTTCAACTCGTCGCTGTCCAAATGTCTTCCTCTTCATTAATCCTGTTCTCTTGCCAGTTCAACATATCACCATAAACATCTTCATAATCTTCTTCGTACATCAATGGTTATTGTAGGTGTGAGACATGGGCAACATAAATCACTACATGTAAACTTGAATCATAGAATGAAACTATAACAGAATGAGCCATATTTCCGATGAGCAAATCCATCCACTAATCCACTCAATCGTTACACGCTCATCGACGACGATGCTTGGGGGAGCCGGGGCCCACTAGGGTCGGTTGGGCCACTAAACAACAGCTCATTGACACGGGACCATGACACAAAGTCCCGGCCCCACTTCCCTGTGTAGCAAGATCTTTGTTTCTCCCAGAAGGTGCTGCCTGCAGTAGGCTGCTTTTTCTGCTGAAGGGAGGAGGATGAAAGAAGACCAGAAGACAGACAGACAGGGAGAGAGAGATACAGAGAGAGATAGGGAAGGAGAGCAAGAGAGACGGAGGAGAGAGAGAGAGAGAGAGAGAGAGAGAGAGAGAGAGAGAGAGAGAGAGAGAGAGAGGAAGCAGGATGGATGAAGAGAGCGAGACAGAGAGAGAGGGAAAAAGAGCAAGGGAGACAGAGAGAGAGACAGAGAGAGGAAGAGAGAGAGGGATGGTGAGACAGAGAGAGAGAGAGAATCAGAGCGAGGGATGGAGAAAGAGAGACAGAGAGAGCATTTTGAGGAGACAGTAAATGAAAAGATGAAGGGGGAACAACAAAAGCAGACAGATGGGAAAGCTGGGGTGAAATCCGTCAGCCAAAGAGCCAGCGTAGTGTGTAGGACAGAAGAGGCAGAGGAAGAAGAGGCAGCGTAATCCTAGAGCATAATGTAAGACAAATGTTGTGCTGTCTCGGCTTTGGAGCGCAGGAGACAATAGGGACGTGGCCATGTTGTCAGGGTTTCAATTAGACCTCGCCTAATTCCTGCGTCCCCTGGGCCCTGTCCCGCATCCGGAGAGACCTCATCCACGGAAAGAAACCACAAACAACACGCCGGCTCATGCACACACACACACACACACACACACACACACACACACACACACACACACACACACACACACACACACACACACACACACACACACACACACACACACACACACACACAGACAGAGGCGGCTACACATACCCCTGATTTCTCATCGTAGATCTTGATGCCGCCAAAGGAGACGGTGAGGAAGACCTTCAGCTTGTGTTCTCCTTTAGAGCGCCCGCCCGCGGCCATACCCTGCAGAGTCATTAAATACACACATTATACACAGTATACACATTATAAGAGGATTAGGACTGACCAACAGACCCACTTGCCTGCCTACCTACCCATCTACCTACTTACCCGAACGGCCAGCCTAATTAGATAATTACATACCTCCCTACCTATCTATCCGCTGACCGATGGGCCGACTTACTACCTATCACATCGAGTCATCCAGCCAGACAGCCAGCCTGCCAATCCATCAATTATCTATCTATCTATCTGGTTAGGTGAAGGACACATCTCCTTCATGGGCCTAGGGAATGACAAAAGGTGAAGACCAGGGAGGTGGAAAGGTACAGAGGAAGGCGTGGTAGTGGTGGTGGTGGTAGTGGTGGTGGTGGGAGTGGTGGTTGTGGTGGTGATAGTGGTGGGGGTGGTGGTGGTGGGGTCGGTGGTGGTTGTGGTATGGGCGGATGGAAGCGGGAGGACGAGAGATTAGAGGAGAAGAGAAGTGATGAATATCCTGTCTGGGTAGAAGAGGAGCGGCCCGGTCTTTTGATCAATGAGCTGTCTGTTGTTTTTCGTCTCCGCTCCTCCTCCACCCTATCAGAGTTTCCTCCCCAGCCAGACCTGAGAGCCTGCTCGCATTCCTTTCCCCGCCGACGGATAGCCGACAGGAAAACGAGAGCCCTGCCGCCTCTCGTGGATATTTATTCACCCACATTGCTATTCAATATAAACAATATTTGTGTACAACTGTTTTGATCTTATCATGCTCAAACTGTTTATTACATATTATTACAGTGGATATATATTAAAAAAACAATTTTAAACAACAAACAATACAGAAACATACCCAGTGCTATTCCCTTTAAGTTGCCTCTAAATTCACAGCTCTGTGTATACATACTAAGGATAGCCTGACTCAGTCAGATCAGCTCAGACTGTACGGCTCATGAATATGAATAAGTTACTGTTATACATATATAGTTTGAGAGCTACTGGTGCTTTGAGACAAATATGGATGCTTAAATGAGTATGTTATGCACTGATACATGATGGTTTGTCTTACACATATACTAAAGGAGTGCAGTGCGGCTCTAATTTGAATCTTGACCTGTATTAGTATGGTGAAATGTGTTGTTATGTTCATTGCTAACCAACAGTGGTATTAGCTCATGCAGCAAAATCATAAGCTTATTTAAAGGTAATAGGAAATAAATATTTGGATTGATAAAGCATGCGGATGGTGTTTAATTTACAAAACAAAAACATTGACCTGATATTTACGCAATCAATATTTCTGAATATTTCTGTCATTATGAATAATTGTATTTATGTGCTACTGCACTGAAATGCTGAATGAATGAATGGTTAAATAAAAACCGTCTAGATTAATATCTGAGTAGATCTCTGGTACCCTGTTTGCAGGCCATCACAAGTGTGACATTTTTATTGCTCTATTTTCATTCCTAATGTAGATTTCTCAAAAAAAACAAAAAAACTCATATTTATGATTCGTCAGTCAGTTTGTGCTGCACGAGTCATGCTAGAAATCAATAACGCTAGACAGAAAACATTCATAAAACACACGCAGAAAGAACAAAACTAAACTTTCCATCTCGTCTGTCCATCTTGGTTGGAGAGTTAATTAAGCTAATTATATACTGCTTGTTGCTTGCTTGTGCTTGGAATAGCATCTAGATTTAGTGGAAGAATCACAGAAAACACCAACCAATTATTTATAATGTTTAACTAATACCTGTACTAGATGTACTATTCATTTGTGGTGTTGTCTGTTGTGTTTTAATGTTGTAACGCAATGTATTGCTGCATTTCTTGGCCAGGTCTCTCTTGAAAAATTCATCAAACCTGCTCAAATAAAAGGCAAAATAAATAAATATTAACAGTTGTTCCGACACTTTTGAGAATGAGAATAACGTTTTTGACTTTGGGCAACAGAGTGAGACAGAAAGAGAGCGAGTGAGAGGGAAAGAGTTTGAGAGAGAGTTGGAGAGAGGTAGAGGGAGCGAGAGAGTGACCTCACCTTGAGCTTCATCATTGAGTCCTGACAGAGTTTGTCTCCGCGGGCGGCAGTGACCTCGTCCAGGCCGATGAGCTTGGCCTTGTAGCGGACGCCATCACCCTTAAAGCGCCTGATGAGCGCTGCCTCGCTACGATCCTGCCCTGAAGACACACACGCACACACACACACACACACACACACACACACACCAAAGGAGACAGGACAAAGGAGTCAGGAGAGGAAGCCAGAGAGTGTGAGAGAGAGAGAGAGAGAGAGAGAGAGAAAGAGCACCCAAAGATCAACTCTCTGGGGTGACTTCAAGGGTGGTAGACATCTTTGCGGTCTGCATCCTCGACTCAAGGACCTCCATCCTGCGCGGGGGGCGGGCACATTACCTGAAGACAATCCGTCTCAAGGGGAGACCATGATTCAGACCACTGATCTGAACACAACTCTCTTCATACCCCACAGAGGGTCAAATTAGTCACATGTTGTTATGTTATGTTACATCCTTTTTTTGTGTGCTGTTATGGTGGTGGGGGTGTGTTGGCGGTGGTGGTGTGGTGGTGGTGATGGTGGTGTGGTGGTGGTGATGGTGGTGGTGTGGTGGTGTGGTGGTGGTGTGGTGGTGGTGTGGTGGTGGTGGTGGTGGTGTGGTGGTGGTGATGGTGGTGTGGTGGTGGTGGTGTGGTGGTGGTGGTGTGGAGGTGCTAGGGGTGTGGCGATGGCGGTGGTTTGGCGGTGGTGGTGTGCTGGGCGGCGGTGGTGGTGGTGTGGTGGCGGTGGTGGTGTGGTAGCGTTGGTGGTGTAGCGGTGGTGGTGTGGCGGTGGTGGCGTGTTGGTGGTGGTGTGGTGGAGTGCAGTTGGGCGGTATCAATGGCCGCGGTCATTAGTGTCAGATGTGTCAATCGATTGGAGTTGTATGGGATTAGAAAGCCTGGTAAATAACACTTGGGGGGACAATTCTGATCGTATCTCCTCTATCGCTCAGTTCCAATTGTGTGTGAGATTGACAACATAATGTGCACACTGTGTATTTGTGTGTGTGTGTGTGTGTGTGTGTGTTGGTGGTGCTGATTTTGCACTATTTGAGGAAGACTCACAAACCAAACACAACACACACGGCAGCGGGAATGGAGAAAACCCCATAATCGCTGATCCACTCATCTCACGTCCTTCCCGTCCCTTCCCCGTCTCTCTATCTCTCCGTCACGCTACCTTCACCCCTTGCCCTCAACCCCTCAGTCGCAGCCTTCCCTTCTGCGACCCGCAGTAAACGGGCCCCGCGGCTACGAGCGGCCACGCGGAGGAAACATTTGAATACTGACGACAGCCCCCTCCATCAGCGGCGGCGGCAGCGGCAGCAGCAGCAGCAGCAGCGCTGACGTGCAGCGGGCGTTGTTACACCAACAGATCTCTCTGATTCGGCGCGCAGGGCGTGGTGTGAGCGCACACCGGCGACTTGCTCGTCGACGCCAGGTCAGCGCCAGAGCGAGCCGAGGGGTGGCTGGTGGCGGAGTGGCGGGGGGAACGATGGGAACACAGCGCATTCGCATGATGTATGGAAGCATTAGTTAGCGGCGCGGCGACAGCCCCCATCCCGGAAGGTCACGCCTGGGAATGATGAAGTTGCGCTCCTCCTTTGGCAATTTTTTTTTTTCCCAAAACACACACACACACACACACATGGAATGTGTGCATACACATATACACATATATACACACCAGAGCACTCACACACACACACACACACATAGACCCACAGTGTCCCTCTAGTAGTCCAGCATGGCAGTACTGAACCACAGGAGGCCCTGAGCGAGATCACAGTGTTAAATGCACTTTTGAAGGCCATTTGTCAACACACACACATACACACATATCTGCCACCTCCCACTGCACTGTGTCTTGGTGCACCAGACACAAACACATTTAATTAAATTACTCTCCATCCGGCCTGAATCAAATCTACACAGGGATACAGAGGTAAGACATCATTTTACCAGTCAGTGAGTCATTGAGTCAGAGAGTCATTCAAATACACAAAAACACAGAGCTGGGCTGGCGGAGATAGACGGATAGAGAATCACGTTATCTGTTTGACCCTCCGCTCTCCCGCTCTCTTTGAAATCTGTGCGTAGGCACCGGCGGCACGTATCAGGATGCCACTACCCGCTCCAGACTCTGGGATGAGCAGCGTCTCAGTGCAGAGGTTAATGCAGGGAGCCGTGCCCCTGCAAGGAGCTTCTCGTATCCACACTGGGAGGGGCCGGGGGGGGGATCCACACGCACAGAGACGTAGCTTCACCATCTCTCTCTGTCTGAGAGACATGGGCTGTCAGCCAGAGACCAGGCGATGCCCAGCTTGCTGCTTTTAAATGGTCAAATGACGCTTTCTGGGTCTTATTTTTTTAGGATTTTTTTTCTGGGTTTGAAGGGTGGAATCGGGGCTGGAGGGGGGGGGCACTCCAGACACCACGGGGGACTCGAGAGGATGAAGAACAGCGGCAGCATCTGCCCTGATTTCTGGAGAGGGGGAAGGGTGGGGGAGATTCGGCTGTCTCGCCCCGCAGCTCGATGAGAAGAGACTAAGTGATTAATCCGCTGCCACCCGCGCCTTTGAAGAGATCCAAATATCGCCTTAGTTAAACATCCAGCAAGTCGGCGTCATAGCAAGCAGCATTTACGCACACACACACACACACAGACTAACACACACACACACACACACACGTGCATTGCACAATGACCATCCCATTCCACACCAACACCTCCATCACTCATCACCACCCATGCAGGACCCTGTTCTTCCACAGAGATTGTGTCTTCACATGACAAGCGTGGCCACTGCCTCTGTGCTGAGGAAACGCATGGAAAACACAAACACACACACACATTCTACAACTTTAACACAGCAGCCACCATGTTGTGTGCGTGTGTGTGTGTGTGTGTGTACTGTATCTGTATGTTGCTCTTCTTGTTATGACGCGTGTGTGTACCTGAGCGGGAGGTATTTCTC
>NC_140279.1:8144692-8162491 GCF_964030765.1 Micromesistius poutassou
AATTGGTCTCACTAACGAAGGGGAACAAGACCCATGTGTGCATTTTAGCCAGTGTCCGTGTGTGTCGTGTGTGTTTGTGTGTGTCCTTTCCTGCGTGAGTGTGATTCATGTTTGTGTGTGTGTGTGTGTGTGTGTGTGTGTGTGTGTGTGCGTGCATGCGTGCGTGCGTGCGCTCTGATCGGGCACCAGAGAGTCGACTGTGTAAACAAACCGCAAGCATCTTGTCATACGATGCTGAAGCGGAATCCCCACTTGGATTAAACTGACACTGGCCCCCAAGCCCCTCGCACCACCTGCTGCACTGCAACATGTGATGAGCTCATAGACACGCAGCCACACACACACACACACACACACACACACACACACACAAGCACTAACGCACGCTCACATATTCATATGCAAACAATTGTTCACGCCTCCAGCCAAAACCCACACAAACAAAAGTGCACACCGATGCGTTCTAAGACGCACACGTGCAGAGACACGTTCATGCATACAGGTACATTGCATACATACTGCCCATGAATAGTTTCATTCGTGATGGACAGAGACGGACGAGAGACTACAGTAAAGAATTCCGCGAAGTAACTTCCCTAGAATCCCCCTGCAAATCAAAGAGGAATGCTTTGTGCACTCAAACCTGCCTCTCATTAAACACTCTTGAGCCCGTCTGCTCTCCTGTTAAAACACGTCTTCCTTGATCTCAGGCGGGAGAGAGTAGTGCCTGTGCTATACCAGATGTGTTTATGAGGCAGATACACACACGCTTACACACACACACACACACACACACACACACACACCACGCATAGCTCTTTTTATGCGGTGGCCAAATGTACTTCAGAAAAACCCTTCAATGGCCGTCATCTCAAAAATGATGAGCCACTTGGAAGTTTTTGTCTTTCTCCTTAGCCCCCCCATGGTTCCCACCATCTATAGCTTCTAAATGTCTCCCTTCCTCCTCCTCTCTGTTGGGCCTTGCCGATGGAGGGGCCGCAGAGGAGGAGAGAACAGCCCCACAGCATGAAAAGGAAGCAGATGACCATCCGTCTCTCTCCCTCCCTCCCTTTTCTCTCCCTCCCTCCCTCCCTCCCTTTCTCCCTCGTTATCTCCTCAATTACTGCATGCTAATGATTTATTTTTTCCCCGTCTCCTCTTTGAGTCCCTTTTCTCTAATTAGAAGAGGTCTAAGAAGTTTCAACAGGAAGAGACTCAGGCAGCGGGAGAATGTGCTGACTTGGAATAACACAGAGGAGGATTAGCCAACGACTCATCAAGTGCTCCACGGTGCTGCTCTAGACCACTCATCCACTAAATAGAGGGACGCTGCTGATGGTGTCTAGTGAGCAATCTGCAGCACCCTCTGCACTTGAGGCCCTTAACTACATCTGTGTCTCTTACTAGTTGCTCGTAGGCTGGCTGTAGCTCAGGAGGTGGAGAAGGTTGCCTGGTTGCTGGCCAAATTTGCTGGTTCAATCCCTGGCTCCTCCTAGCTAAGTGTCGGCGTGTCTCTGAGCAAGACATCCAACCCTAGCTGCTCCCAACAAGCCGCATGTTGCCTTGCGTGGTTGAAACCGCCGGCAGTATGAGAATGGGAGGCACTTTCAGTGCCTCCCATTACCAGAACTTACCAGAACTTATTAAAGCAACCATAATATTGCAGTTTACCATTTATATAGGTTTACAGAGTTCATTAAAGGTAACCTGAAGGTGTCTGAAAGGTACCTAATTTAAAATAAATTCAAACATGTTTGTGGAGTCCTCCAGGATATTGTGTGTGAGACTCTTCCTCGTTCGTACTAAAATTAGTTTTGGCTGATGTCACTCACTGGGCCACACAAACGTGTTTTGTGTGTGTGTTTTGTCTTGGTTTGGGTTGTGGTTCAATATAAATGGATTGAAGTATGGATTGTGTAGTCTTCATTTCAGTTACTTAACTTAAATTAAGAAATATGGTCAAAGGAATATGATCGCATCTCGAAAATAACAATTTTTAGCTGCATTTTGCTAAATACACTCCACCTGCAATTCAATTCATTTAAGTAAAAGGACAACATATTGTTTTCTTCCAGGACATCATCTTGAAAAAAAGACAACGTAACTTATTTTTAACAAATAAATCAGCACAGACAACATGTAACAACAAATCTAGCTACCATTTAGTATCATACCCTGACCTCTGCTTTTTATTGGAATATAAGGATGGGCTAGAACACTGACAACAGGAAATAAACACACACACATCGACACACAGTACGTGTACAAGAGACAGGTTGTATTAGAGTCAGTACGTGTACTTGTACAAGAGAAGTTGTATTTGAGTCAGTACGTGTAAAAGAGAGGTTGTATTAGAGTCAGTACGTGTACGGGAGAGGTTGTATTAGAGTCAGTACGTGTACGAGAGAGACATTGTTTTTGAGACAGTAAGTGTACAAGAGAGAGGTTGTTTTTGAGACATTATGTGTACGAGGGCGAGGTTGTATTTGAGTGTGTGTGACATTGGGCCATTTTTTTTAAATTACTAGTGAGGCGAAAACTGTTGCTATAGAGACTGGAGGTAGTGATGTGGGCAAAGACACATCAATATGGAGGACAGTGGGAAAGAGAAAAAATTTAAAGAAAACAGAACATGCTGTGAAGAAAACGGAACACCCAACCTTTGCAGTTACACAAATACTCGAGTATAGAACCAATATTTTCTCAGCCTTTTGAATCGTTTCAATTTCATTATATCAGTGATGCCTTTTTAAAGCAGGGTGTCCTTGTGTCATTTTTAAAAAGCTCTGAGATAACTAATGACCGTAACCATCTGGTGAGACCTCAAAGGCACATGATAATAATGCATTGCTGCCACACTGTTTAAATGTATCTTTATATAATTTTAAAAGGCAGTGTCCAACTGCTATCATGTACTTAGCTATTTAACTGTATTTAAAGGTGCCATGACATGCCACCAGGTGTGGTGTGATTAGCCGTTACAAGCCATTTTGGAAATCTGCCCCTTATGACTTCATAAGGGGCAGAAAGTGGGCGTGTCCACCTAGATGTGTGCTGGATAGATCAGTCTACCAGCCTACCCAGTGGACTGTAGCAAATGTTGCTCATCTATCCGTCACACATCTAGGTGGACACGCACACCTGTGATGTCTCAAAGGGCAGATTTCCAAAACGGCTTGTAACGGCTAATCACAGCACACCTGGTGGCATGTCATGGCACCTTTAATGGATTTCACATAAATATTTTTACGGTCAACAATAATAGAAAGAATTATTTAATTCTTAGTCACAAACTAAGGCTTACAACAAACTATTGATGTCACGAGAACCAATACTTTGGTACCAAGTCGATACCAAAATTCTAAAAACGTGACATACTCGTTTTTCTTAGTACCGTAGGTACTGAGGATGCAATTCCTCCGGACGTCACGTGGGCAGCATATACACCTACACGGGAACATGGAAGACTGCAGCTGCAGCGAGTGCGACGGCTCCGCCTCGACTCATCGATAAAAAAAGAATAACAAGGGTCGTGTCTGGAAGTACTTTGCGTTTGGAACGCTGCGCCGCACAACTGTTTCAGACGGGACCCGTTTCAATGTTGCGCTTCTAAACACGCATGGTACGACTGCGTTCGGCATCACTTACTTGATGTTGTTTTGATTGACGATCGGCAGGTTGTAGTGGGTGCGGCGGTGAATGTGTGCGTGCGCGTGTGCGTGTGTGTGTGTTGCGAGCGTATGCAATTTCAAAGTAACAAACCAACTCAAAGCCGATGCATGCATCCAAAACTATTTGTTCAAAACCAAATAAACAAATCAAAAACAGCGTTGCTTATTCGCTTCAAATACTTTTTCTTTTCAAAACTTGGTAATTAATACGGCGCGGTACAGAGCGGTTGAAAACAATGTTGGCGTCTCCTGTGGCTGCCTTGCGCACCTGCGTTATATTACTTAATATTAGGTTGGAAGTTATGTTTTAAGCCCCGCCATGCACGTAAGTGTAAACGCGAGCCGCATAGCTGCATATTTTTTTTTTGTTTTTTATTACTTGAACGCTACATGCCACTGTTCTTTTTTTGTAATGTTAATAGTGGTTTATTTTTATTCATTACTAGAAGGCTACATACCAGTGCCACTGTTTTTTGTAATGTTTAAATGTTTTTAATAAATTAGTGTATGTTGAAGTACATGGGATTTATTGTTTTGTTTTTGACTGTGGTATCGAATTGGGTATCGAGAATCGTGGAATTTCACTGGTATTGGTATCGACTACTAAATTTCTGGTATCATGACATCCTACAACAAACATAAAAATTCAAAACACCCTATGGTAGAGAAACGTGACTCCCACATGAGTCAACTTAAGAAATGGCACCATATTCGACACACCAACCCTGACAGCGAAAGGTGGAAAATGAAAATGGAGAAACGCCGGAAACAAAGAGGGAGCATGTGACACGTAGACCTGCGCTTCTAGAACCATTCAGACAAGAAGAAAGAGGAAATAATCCCAAAGGCCCTTGGCCCAGCAAGACCTGTCCTCTGGACTTTTGCAAAGGCAATGAGTCACTGCAATGGGCTGGAACCTGGACACAGATTCTGGACCCCAAACATAGAGGGCATAGGTATAAAATATGAAAGGCACGCACACACACACACACACACACACAAACACACACAAAAGAACAAACTCTCTATCTCTCGCTCTCACTCACACACAGACTCACACACCATGCAGACACACTAAACCATTGTTTGCGCTCTAAGGCTCCCAGGGGGAAGATATTGGCGCAAATGGCAGCAGTGATTGTGGCAGATAGACTGGATGGGAACATAATATCCACACCAAGAAGATAATGTGTTGGCTAATCGCACACTAGAGACACACACACATATACAAATAGAAATGCACACTCAATACACAGTATGTGTGCACATGCTCATGAACACACAAGTAGAAAGTGTGCACATACATACACACACACACACACACACACACACACACACCAAACACTAACAGCTGCTGAGCTATAACCCTTAACTACTCTGTTCACGGCTCTGGCTGCCAGCTACAGTATACCAACAGAGAGAGAGAGAGAGAGAGAGAGAGAGAGAGAGAGAGAGAGAGAGAGAGAGAGAGAGAGAGAGAGAGAGAGAGAGAGAGACGTGATTAAAGTTGGCCATGTTGCCACACAAGCGACCTTCCCCCAGCCGTAGAGGTCATTATAACTTAACAGTCACGTTGAAGACCTTTAATGGATGACAGAGTCACCAGTGATTCATCTTTGTAAAAAACAGAAAAGGTCCCAAACTGCCCCCCCTCCAAAACACACACACACACACACACACACACACACTGTTCTTTACCCATTTTCATTCAAGTGTTAGTTAGAGTGTTTAATGTTGCATTGTTCTTTTATCAAAAAATACTAAACAATATTCTGAATGTGGTTGCAATTCAGAATATTGCAATATGAGATCTCCTTTTCTTTCTCTAATTTCTGTGTTGGCTGCACTCAGGCTGGGGGTTGTGGAAGCATTATTTCAGTCAACATACTGTGTAGGAACGCTCCGGCCAAGGCCACTCTGGATGCCACATAAAGTGTAACATGCCTCCCAGACAGATGAAATCCAGGGTCAGGACGCCAGTGTGGTGCAGGGAGAAGTGGGTCCACCCGTACCAACGAACAGACCCTCAGGAAATAACGCTCTGTTTCGGTTTTATGTGTCAGAGAATTTAATTTACAGAGGTGGATATAGAGATATGTAATAAAACCAACTGAGTGGTAGTTTTTCTTTCCAATAAAAAAGATAATAATGAAAAAAGAAGAAGAAGCAGGCCCTGGCAGAGTGTGAACCGCTTGTTTTATTGGTATCGGAGCTTCCTAGGATGTTTCCTCTGATTGAGTCAACAGTTGCACTAATTAAACACAACTATCCAATTGTGGGTGTTCTGCTGGAGTGGGTTTCCACTCTAGTGTATGTATGTACAGGCTAAATAACACAGGCAGGATGTTACATATTACAAGGGAGCCTGAGTTAACACACACCGGCGCATAGCTGTGATGCTAGTGGTCTTACGGCATCTCTAGGGGGACATTTTTGTTTGATGATTGGATAATTCAAACACATGTCAAAAGTAGTAGGAGTAGTTGAAGGATGAGGTAGGGAAAGATATATCTATATCTATCTATCTATATAGATAGATAGATAGATAGATAGATAGATAGATAGATAGATAGATAGATATAGAGAGAGAGAGAGAGAGAGAGACCAATGTCTGTGAAGCCATTAAATGTCATGGATTTATTGTGGATTAATAAACAGTATTAGTTGTTTGGGCCGAGCCAATAAGACATTGCTGCTATTATTAGGCCAGGTTTCTGGCAAATGTTGAAGGTTGGAGGTTATCTTTGTTTTTTCAGGGTAATTCAATAAAAAGGAAACCTTATGGCAAGGAGAGGAAAATAAACTGGTTTATTTGAAGCGCTCCATGGATGGACCTAATTAATCTGTGCAGCAGCACACACACACACACACACACACACACACACACACACACACACACACACACACACACACACACACACACACACACACACATACACACTGTGTTTGACATCGGAGCGATGTGGTACCCTTTTGATTGCTTTGTTCACGATTGAATTGAAACAAAGGATTTAAATGACACACCTATCCTCCATGTTAGCTCATTAGTCTCCCTCTCTCCCTCTCCCCTATTGCCGACAAGCCACTTTATTTGTCCCTCGCTCACTCAAATCACTTTTACCAGAGGCGAGGGCGTAGGCGCTAAAGAGTTAAATAAGGTAAGAAGGAGGAATTAGACAGGGGGACCAGAGGGACAGAAAGACAAAGGAGATAAATGTGGTGCGGACTGGGTTTCTGGGTCATTTGGTCCCGCCCACACACACGTACACACACATGCACAAACACACACACACATACAGTAGACATGAATAGGAAATATTGAAATTGTTCTGTGTGCTTGGGGCACACTCGTTGCCTGTGTGTGGTGTATTATTGCGTTTGACTTTCATCAGCCAGTTGTGTGTTTGCACGTGCGTTTGTGCGTGCATAGACCTCTGAAGAATAAGTCCCGCCTTCAAGGCTCCCGGTTCCCTCGGTCAAATGTCAGTTCACGTTTTGAACTACACACATTTTCCATCTAGTTTCGACTGGCTTTTTGGATTGTCAGTGCCGTTAAAATAGCATTTATAATCGTTTTAACGGCACCGACAATCCAAAAAGCAAGTCGAAACTAGATGGAAAATGTGTGTAGTTCAAAACGTGAAGCAGTTTTTACTTCTTCGCCACCTACATAGTTTGTCATGTACGATCATTCAAAAACCCCATGTTATTTCCCATAGCCATTTGAACGAGGGAACTGGAGACTCGGAGGTGGGACTTATTCTTCAGAGGTCTATTGACGAGTACGTACCCTACACCCCAAAATCTAAAATAAAAGAGGAGTATGACACCAGACACCAGACAGAAAGGGATGGACGGAGAGAGAGAGAGACAGAGGGACGGACAGACAGACAGACAGACAGACAGACAGACAGACAGGGGGCGACTGAAGGGAGACCAACATCCACCACCAGTCTGGATTCTGAGGGCAACCAATTCATCTTCCCTTTCAGTTGCTCTTCTGGGCTTCAATCCCAGCCCTAGTGGGATGTGTGTATGTGTGCATGTGTGTGTGTGTGTGTGTGCTGTGTGTGTGTGTGTGTGTGTGTGTGTGTGTGTGTGTGTGTGCATTCCTTTGTCTTGGTGTTTGTGTGATTATGTATATGTGCTGTGTGTGTGTGTGTGTGTGTGTGTGTGTGTGTGTGTGTGTGTGTGTGTGTGTGTGTGCGAGTGCGTGCGTGCGTGCGTGTGTGTAAGAGACCATATTGCGGTCCCCCTCGACCCTAAAGGTGCAGCACCTATCTGAGTGATGAACGTGATTCTTGCGGCACGGGGAACAATGCCGTTTCTAAATAGGACAAGAGAGCCTTTGAGGAGCCACTGACGTGGAGTGCACCGCTGGGAACAAACCGCTTGTTTGCCATAACTGAGCCACAGACTGTGCACACATCTACTGTACTACCTTGCATTTCCCCTACAATGTTTTCCAGCAGTGGTGCTGAGGTGTGTGTGTGTGTGTGTGTGTGTGTGTGTGTGTGGAGCACTCTGCTGATGTGGGTGTGCACGGTGCTGCTGATTACAGTAGGACCTCTTGTGCATTCAGACAGAAATGAATCATGCAGTTATAACAATATAATATACCTTTTTGTTTTTGCATTATGTTAGCGCAAGTTTTGGTGATTTGTCGCTGAATAAATGTCCGGGTTATATTATACTGTTGCTAAGGTTCTACACATAAAACATTTAGATACTCTCTATTACCTCTATTACTCTCTGTCACTTGTGTTTCTTTGTCTCTTTATGCTTCCTAAATTCAGTCCAGAGCTATGGATGAGCTCATCTCACAAACAGTATCTTCTTGCCTGTTTCATTCTTCCATAGCATTGATTCTCAAACTGTGGTACGTGTACCTTAAGCTATTTAGTGGTACACAGAGGAATCTCTGAAATAAGAAATATATATACTGTATATATATTAATTATTTAAAAGCACAATAATATCAAAATACTAGTCTGAATGGAAATACATTAACCATGAGATCATTAAAACAGGGTTTAAAATAAGTTTTGCCTTTCCTTTAATGGTTTTCTTTCAATATCGGCCTGTTTCGGACAGGAGTGCGGACAGGAGAATATTATAGTAATACAGGAGAACAGTAAACCGAGGACATGGGGTGGTATGTGGTGATGTTCTTATCAATGAATCCATGAAACAATCGTATCTCAAACGTCATCTCCCAATTCACCCCTTCAATTTTGGGGGGGTCACATGTAAGGACAGGGCTGTCCCAATAGTCGTTTCATTGAGGGGCAGGGCTAAGGGGAAGGGCTAACTATCACATGAAGCTTACCCTCAACCAGACTGAGCTCCTCCTTATGCTAGGGAAAGATTACCCTCACATGGACTTACTGGTCACTGTCGAGGACATTGCAGTATCTCCATCACCAACAGCGAGAAACCTCGGCAGAGTCCTGCAACGGGTCGGGTACCCACATAAAAGTTGCTAAAACTGGCTGTTTGTGACGTTCCTAAAATTCACGGGCGGGGATGTGGCCGGGTAAAGAACTCCTTGCGGGCGGATAGCGGATGAGAAACAAAACAGTATTTTAGTTTGCTGAAATAAAGACTCAAGACTCACTTGTTCAGAGTTCACCTAAACTCTGCATAGACACTAGAGGGTGACACGGGAGTGGCTTTTGACTCCCGTCCCATCCCGTTCCCAGAAAAATTCTCCCTTCCCGTCCCACTCCCGTGGTGGGGCCTAAAAAACGTTCCTGTCCCGCCCGTTCCTGTCCCGTTAGTGTGCATCCGCGAACTACAGCTGACATTCTAAAAAGTATGTCATCATCAGCTCGCTAACAACGAGAAGCAGTATTACATTTAGATGCATGAGCATTCAAGTACAGAAATTCCGAGAGTCTGACAAACCTTCTTTGTCCTCTCTTGGAGAGGACAAAGGAAAGGAAGACGGGTGCGCAGCTCGTTTGGACCTGTGAGTAAACCAAACCATTGACGAGCCGTGCAGCTTGTTTATATGGATGTGCGGATCCGCGTTTAAAGCTCTGTTCTATGAAACGTCTGTGTAACACGTTATGATGAGATCGCTAAACAAAACAGCAACAGGTGCTCTATATTAATCAATAACGTGCACCCTGCAGAGGCGGCGGAAAGGGGAACGGAGCAAAATGAATAAAGATGCAATCTAATAAAAGGAAATCAATAAATAAACGTCAACATAAACTCAACCTAAATATTCCCTTTGTCTTTATGATTCAATAATGACACTGTGTAGTTTAATATTGATAAAATGTATTTATTTATACAGGGCTTCCAACTTTTGGGTTTTGGCTGGCATGAGAATCTGTAGAATCTTGTAATGGATACCTTATAGCAGGGTCCGCGGGTGTACTACGACTTGGCACTTTATGTATGCAATTATTGTACGTTGTACATCCTGTCACTTAATGTACGCACTTATTGTATTTTCTATGTCCTGGCACTTAAAAACAGTACTTAGTTCTGTAGCATCTTATCCTAGCTAGCTTTTTTGTATACAGGGAATGGATTAACCTAGCAATTGTTGGTGCTTGGCACTTACAGTACAGACAGCGATTTATTGTATCTCCTTCTCCTTCTTTAACCCTACTTATTGTAAGACGAAGAGACGAAGAAAAAATGATGAACCATCCACTGAAGGTTTAAAACCGACTGTTATTTGGGCCCTTTTGAAAGAATTATTGATAAAATGTGATTGTGTGTGATTGTGAATGCCTTAACAACCTTTTTTTTTTACATTGATTGCACACTAAGTTCTATGTTTATTCTAGTTTTATATTTTATCTTTTGGTATAATGTTCGATGCAAAATAAAGTGCAATCTTTCAGTTTCTAACAGATTCTTCACTAATCATACCATGTTTTTCCATGAAGGTAATAGTTAGTAGTAAAAAATTCAAAATTCATTCATCAAAAATGAATCAAAAGAATAATTCTGAAATTAATAAATAACTAAATAAAATCCCGGAGACGAGAAATAAGCAGCCTCTGCAGACCATACACGGCTCTTCTGCTGAGGCTGAAGTCCTGCTCCTGCTCTACCTTGAACCATGCAGGATGGGCACCTTTACATTTAGCTTGCAGTACGACGGATGACTGAATGAATGGTCTGGAAAAGGTAATAAGTTCACATAATTTAGACTGAATTGGAAGGACTTTCACTACTTGAAACTTGGCCCTGGCTATCCTAGCTCTATGCATGTAGCAGAAACACTGGTGTGTGTGTGTGTGTGTGTGTGTGTGTGTGTGTGTGTATGAACGTGAGCGTCACTTCCGCCCGGCGGCGCTGTATTTTTCCGCTCCATCACACAGGTGAAACGGGGCGCGTCCCGGCTCACGTGGGCCAGCCAGGTGGCGGCGGGGATGAAGTGCCCGTCTAACCCTGGCCTGACACTCCTTATACCCATTACGCCCCTGCCCCGAAACACACACACCTGCTCACCAGCACCTCCACCTGCTGTCTCCCTCTCCCTCTGGAGCCATCCACACCTGGATGTGATTGAACCCTCGACAGCGAGTGACAACATCACAACATCGCCGTTTAGCATCCCCCCCCCCCCGCGCCTTTCAGTCCATCTGTTAGTCGGCATTAGTGGATCTGAACCCTGCAACCCCCGCTCACCGATCCTACTCATAACAATCTGTTAGAAAAGACAGGGAATTTGTAGGATTGTGGGGGGGGAGGTTTTTTTTTTACAGTTTTTTACAATGACCAAGTCATTTTGAATTCCCCCCTTTCGTTGTGTACGGAATATACAGCAGAAGATATATTAAAAAGTCACAGCTGGGTTACTAGCCAAATCTTTCTGAAAATAAGTACTATCATTTTGCCTGCTATTTTCCTTGTGACTTTCTGTATTTTTATTATTTAAACTAAAAAGGGCACACATTAGGTGAAACCGCTACGCTGAGCATCACACTCTAATGGTTTGAGATGGTCCCGTTTTAATGTAGGGGTGGGACTATATTACTGTTTAGGCTTTGGCTGTTTCGCCTCACTCCAATACACTCGCATTCAAGTCGAGTTTTGGTCTTCTGAGTTTTTGATCAATCCATAGCCCTACAACGTCACCCCCTTTACATCACTTTCTTCCCAAACCACTTGTGTCACGGCTTGGTTTTTCTTTTAACATATTGACATGAACATCAATATGACTCACGATAACGCTCATCGTTCTGCACCACTTGCACGGGGGGGGGGGGGGGGGGGGGGGTGGGGGGTGCTGAGGGCTGCCTACCTTTCCGTTTGGAGTCGCGTCTGACAGTACCCGGCCTGAGCGCTGGCTGCAGCTCGGTCTCTGTTGACATCCTCAGGCTCCTCGCGGGCTGGCCTCGACTCCACTGGGCACTGCTGGGCTCGGAGGGGGCTCCGGTTCACGGCCGCGTCGATGCCACGGGTGTGAGCGGCGCACCAGTGCGTGCGTACGGGCGGGCGCCGGAAGAGCGGAGGGGGAGGCGCCAGGTGTGTGCGTGGGCACACAGGAGGCTCATGGGAGAAAGGGGAGGGGCCCTAGCCCTGACACGACATCCCACATGCGGCCAAGGGGAGCTGGAGAGAGAGAGGGGGGGGGGGGGGGAGAGGGTGGGGGTTGGGGAGGAGGAGGAGGAGGAAAACAGCAGCAGAAAGAAAAGAAAGATGTTCCGTTAGGTCACACTCTCTCGTTCTCTCACTCCCCGCGGTGAGGGTAGCGGGAGCAAAGCGTCTCATCTGGTATGCCGATGAGCAAGTTGTTTTTGTTGCTGTAAGCCTTCGAGTCGTGCGTCGCCCATAATAATGGTTGGGGCCAGACATCCACTGAAACACCTGATCTCTCAGACTGTATTAGAAGGACAGAATCCAAGCAATCCCGACCCTGAACTAAAGCAGAACCTGTTGATGAACGCAACGCTCACCTAACTGCCCTTTGGCTAGTGTCCTTCTCCACGCTGCTAATACACAATATTACACACACACACACACACACACACACACACACACACACACACACACACACACACAAACAGACAATTAAATACATGCATGCAGCTCTCCTCCTCTTTCTATCCCATATGCAAAGACAGCAGAAGGAGACAGCTGCAGGCTGACAAGCTGCATGAAAAAAATATCTACCCAGCTAGTCTTCACGTCTCTTTAGACATTCGCTCTTGACCTCCTTGCCTCCTCTAACTCTGTCTCCCACACACACACACACACATACTCTCTAATCCATTTCCATCCTCTCTCTCTCTCTCTCTCTCTCTCTCTCTCTCTCTCTCTCTCTCTCTCCGTCATTCTCCCTCACTGGCAAAAGAAAGGTGGAGAGCAAAATGAAATAGGGCCAGGAATTTCTCAGCAAAAAAAAAAAACAGGACAGGCAGAAGACTGCACTTTCTCGTCTTCCTTCTCCTTCACCGGGCAGTTAGTTTCCTGCCTGAATAGGAAGCCCCCTCCCACCCCCACACAGCCCTGTAAGCCTCAGGCAAGAGCAGTAGATGAATTGAGAGGCTTTTAATTTGCCGCAGACAGAAGAGAACAGAGTCCATTTAATTCTGCCGGCAGAGGCCATGTCGGCAAAACGCTGACAATATTCTTTATCTGGTCCAAACACACTGGGAAAACGTGTGAGTCACTCCAATTACAGCAGGCTTTATCAGCCACACTGTTCCACCAAATGGGTGGGGAAATGGGAGGGGGGGAGAGGGGACTTTTGTAAAGAGAGGCGAAAGAATGAGTAAGGGTAGGAGGTAGGAGGAGAAGTGGAGGGCGCAAGAGAGAGGTGAGAGGGTCTGAGTGGAGTAGGAAAATAAGCCGGAGAGAGAGAGCGAGAGAGAGAGAGAGAGAGAGAGAGAGAGAGAGCGAGAGAGAGAGAGAGAGAGAGAGAGAGACCAGAACCCACACACACCCTGGCCTGAACACACAGACGCAACCCTTTTTTTTCTATCCATAAGACACACACACACAATGTATTTAAGACCACGGCTCCACAAATGAAACAGACCTGAAGCCAGACTGGGCAGAGCCGTGAGAAATGGTCTGTGTGGACACACGGCAGACAACACGACGGGCTCCAGACATATGGTGTGCTTCTCTGGAGACCAACAGAGAGAAGAATTTCTCATCCAGGTCTCCCGGGGGGTACGAAAAAACACATTACAATGATGAGATTCAGCCGCGCCAAAAAAAACGCCAACGGCGAGTGACAGAGCAACGGTTTGTGGGGAGAACCGTGGTAGAAGAGTGCCCTCATTCAGCGGGTCATCTGCATTCAGCGCATGGGCTTACCATTCTTAAGTACGGGGGGGTATGGGTATAAGGAGGAAAGAGGGGAGAGGAGAGGAGAGGAGAGGAGAGGAGAGGAGAGGAGAGGGGCAGGGTGGAGAGGAGAGTAGCAGTGAGGAGAGCATAGTATGCCTGTATGGTGTGGAGGGGGGGCATGTTTCATTAAATAGCATGTGGCCTTAATGCCCACAAAACAAGTAATCAAAAAGAAAAAAATTATTATTGGTTGGTAAGAATGTCTCTCTCTGGTTGCTTCATTCCCCCCCCCCCCCTCTCTCTCTCTCTCTCTCTCTCTCTCTCTCTCTCTCTCTCTCTCTCTCTCTCTCTCTCTCTCTCTCTCTCTCTCCGTCTCCTTTTCTCTCTCTCTTCTATCACTATCTCTCTACCTCTATCTCAGAGTAATTGTGTTCTGTCTGTCAGGCTCAGAGCTAGGCTAGCAGATCCATCTTGTTTTCCTTCCATCTGACTAATAACCACTCGCACTCTCACTTTCTTTTTCTCTGTCTCTCTCTCTCGCACTCTCTCTCTCTCTCTCTCTCTCTCTCTCTCTCTCGCTCTCTCCCCCCATCCCAGCTTCGCTGATGGAGCTGCATTTGTTGATGAATAACCAGCATAACAGCCCTGCACGGGCTAAAGGTCACACATCCACATCCACACAGCTATGGCTGACGCCTCTGTTAATAATAAAGTGCTTTTACGACGACAGACTGGGACACCTGGGTCATCAAAGCACCAGTAGGCGAGCCGATCACGGAAAAAGTCATCCCTTCCAGAGGTGAAATAAAGGTTGTTTGAGCGCAAATTGTTGAAACAGTCGAATGGCACAACATTTCAAAACTGGGCATCATCCAGCTTCAAATAACTTAAACAATAAACAACCCAAAACGTACATATTGGAGCAGCAGCAAGGCAGATCTACACGAAGCCCGAGCAGAGTAGTAGTCCACTTCAACGCTTAACCTACCAGCTGTTTAGGAGTCCATGGGGATAATGTCCACTCACCTATGGGCGCCACCAGAAAACAAAGCAGTAAGCGGGGAGAGAGCCACCGGTGAGCGGTAACAACACTGAAGAGAGGGAGGACAAAGGATCAGGGGGGAAAGAGAGCTCGCCGGAGACGACACGCAGAGAGAATGACAGGCTGATCGCTATAGAGAGTAGATAAGACGAGCAAATTGGGTAAAGTTCAGTTCCTTAGAGGACTTTAACCTACTGCTCCTTTCTGCACATAGCCCTACTACAGTCCATGTGGACTTCCTGTTAACAATACCAACATATAGACTTCAATAAACAGCTGTGCGATAAGGGAATATCATAAGGTAGTATGGGAAGAAAACAATGTGGTATATAATGACTCAACTTATTTTGAAGACACAAAAAATTGAATATTGGATTTCACTGGGGTAGGACGACTATGGAAAGCCATTGATCTATATCACAAAATGCTTATTTATACGTATGCAATAAGTATTGCATACAGTCCAACTGAGGTTTTCTATGGTAATACAAGCTATGGTGCGATTACTTTCAATCAAACCTGAGATTTGTGTTATATGTTTGTTGGTATATTCATATATTTTATTCATGGCTTTGCAATACCTAAAAGACAATAAAACGCTCATATTTAATTATTGCCCAACCCTACAGACTTGCTGTGTTATGTTGCCACATTGCAAAGGAGACTAACGATGAAAGTAATTTCCCTCAAGCAGGCAAGGAAACACAAGCAAATGTACTCCAAAAATCCAACTCGAACCTCTCCTGTATCTATAGCATCCTAGCAGGTGGCTAAAGAGCGGGCTGCAGCCGTGTGCAGAAGGCTTGATGTGGAGCGGGAAAGGTTCCAAGCCTGTGGCCTGTGGCATGACAACATCCCAGCAGGAGGCTAACACACAGACAACCAACACAGGGGCAAGAGCGCTATGCCGGAAATGGCTCCCTGCCTGTCCTCATGACTACCAGGAGGAAGGCACGGCCTCACAACACAAACAGTAAACACACACACCAATGCGTGTGTACACACACACACACACACGCACACACACAGTTAGCTATCCCTCCCAAATCGTCCACTAGTAACGCCTCCTCTCATAAAACAAAACATGCAAGTATGTCAATACTGCATATGAACACAGGCACGCATGTGCACACAAACACACACTGTCTGACCATATATACAAACACACACACTGACCATACATACACACAAACACAGACACACACCCATGCACATATTTTGACGGGCATACTCCATCTAACCCATTTACAGACAGGGCCGCTGAATATCAAAGCTCTGCTTTGTCTTTGAATTTTGTACGTTTTCATGTCTTACGGGAAAGTAGAGATGAAAACGGTTCTCGTTGTACACCTCCCCTATCAATGTTTGTGTGGGGTTGTGTGTGTGTGTGTGCATGCGCTCTGAGCCTTTGTACTATGCTAGGATCTATGGGTCCTGCTGCGTACACCTGTGTGTGCGTATGTGTGTGTGTGTGTGTGTGTGTGTGTGTGGAGCTGTATTCTCTCATGCAGAGGGGAGAATGGGATGCTTTAATGTCAACGGTGGCGTTCAAAACAGCTTGAAAAACAGCTACTAACCAGACCGTGCCGTCTCCCCCCCCTCACACGCACCTGTCTGTCCCTCCCTCTTTCTCCATTGGCCTGTCTGTCAATTCAACTCTCTGACCCCCTTTCTCTATCTGTCTGGGAAGCCATGGGGCCCTGCTCTGTCAGTCAGACAATGTCTCACACGAACGCTCCACTAAATCATCAGCTTCATTCTATCCAGCTAGTTCCCAACAGGCTACATCCAGTATGTGAAATGTAATACACAACGCTTGAACAAAAGGGAAGATGTGCAACAATGTGTGCATGCCACACACACACACACATCTCTACGTCAACGTCATCCACTTTGTTTCCAAAAGTACACAAAAACCAAGATAAGTAATATGTAAGTAATATACTGTGTCCACATGGACAATAGCTCTTCTTCAACCCCCACCCTCAAGGCCAAAATATTCTTTGAAAGTTCATTGTGTTCATTTATTTTTTCATTTCCGCAATCTCCTGCACAGTGCCTTGACTCTGCGAGCCCCCCCGGTGTAGGTGGGGAGCAAAATGTCGGGACGGGTGAGGAGTCAGGCTTTTGGACTGTAGTTTACTAAACAGCGCGCCCAGCTACCTGTCAGAGCTCCCTGTATGGAGCACACCGCTGGCCTCTGGTACACACACCGCTGATGAAAATATATGGCAAAGACCTCAGCATTATTACTTTAAGTTTCTCATACTGTCTTCTGTTGGTACAAGAATCCCACTGGACCTGTGTCCCTACTTTGTGTGTGTGTATGCGGAATGATGAACAACTAAAACACGTCACATGCCCACACACGCGCACACACACAAATACACACACACACACACACATACAAACCTTAGCACAAAATATATTTTAAATCTTACTTTATCTATCTAAAAATCGATTAAAAAATGTAAAGTTTTTTTCTTACAATTTTTTACGATTGCATGAACACTAAAATCAAAAGTATCACACAATTATCAAACAATTACACTCAAGAAGCAAAACATTGCTCAGATGTGCACCACATAAGCATAATGTCAGCCTCACAGTTTTTTCAAAACAATACACATAGTGATTTGCAAAACACTAAACACCCTTGCATACATTAGACACATGTATATCAGGATGACACTTCCTTGCAATTCCAAAGCACTGTCAAATTACCACACCTATGAGCCAATTGGTTAATTACAGCAATCAGGTACGCAAACACATTATTGCTTAATTGTAGACACACCAATCAGGTTCAAGCACTAT
>NC_140279.1:8162691-8170191 GCF_964030765.1 Micromesistius poutassou
ATAGAGACAAAATATCCATGCATTTGCAGCATGTGTAAATATAAACTCATACACGCATGGGTGCATGCGACCTGCATGCAGATCTGTGCAATAACTGTGTGTATATGTGTATGTTTTTGTGTTTTTGTGTGTGTGCGCGCACCCGCACGTGAGTGCGTGCATGCGTGCGTGTGTGCGTGTGTGTGTATGTCTGTGTCTTTGCTTGTGCGTATCTGCCTTTGCACAGCCTGCATATTTGACAATGTGTGCCTGCCGATAGATGGTGTGTGCAGTAATGCTACGCATTACAGCCGGGTCCAACCTTACGTGGGATCCACCTTCTCCGTCATCCATCATACTAGTGCCGCTAATGATCCCAATACATTCATACCTGTCCCCACCACTGGCACCCTCTTCCCCTGCAGCTCCCACCACCTGGCCCCCTAGCACCCACCAAACCCCCCCCCCCCCCCCCCCCCACCCCCCTCCCCCAGGCACCCACCACCTGCCCCCCTAGCACCAAGAGAGAGAGAGAGAGAGAGAGAGGTTTTCCGGTGAAATGAGATGAGCGGGAGCAGAATGCCTGTGTGACTGGAATGGACGATTTGGAAGCTCCTTACACTTTCCACTGCAAAAGGCTGGATCAGTGCGTGTCTGTGTGCTTGACTGTGTGCATGTGCGTGTGTGTGCGTGTGCGTGTATGTCTGGATGCTTTACATCTCTTCCAACAGATCTAGTTCTGCACGTGTATTATTAATGACAGCTAGTAGATGCAGAGACTCTCTATCTGGCATTTAATGTGTTCTACACCATCCCTCTCCAGAGCCAAACAGCTACTGCTCTCTGCTTTCACAGAGAATATCCCCCATCCTCTTGTCTAGTAACACTTAGACATTCAGTTCTTATGTTCAACCTGTATTTCAGCTGTCAGAATGAAGTCTTCAATGTTTGCAGAATGAAGTCTTCAATGTTTTTTGTGTTTAAGCTTAACCAGGAAAGGTTGATTTTTTTTTTATAATATTATTTTCAAATAGTGGGACACATTTATAGGAATGCATTTAGAAAGATTCATACATATGTTTTTTCGAAACAATTTTTTAAAGCTGAACTAGGTCAGACATTCTGTCTGGAAGTGAGCGTCTCCATGTGCTTCCTCTGGGTGCCCCAGTTTCCTCACAGATTCATAGCAATGCATGGCTGGCAGGCTAGTGCCCTTGACCAGAACACAAGGAATAGCTAGGGTGGGGAACACATGGGGGACTGTGAAATAACTACCTAGGCTAGTACCTTACGAACAAAAGTGAGACCGTAGTCTGCATTGGACACGTCATTTGCCTGCCACTTCCAAGTAAAGAAAAGTTGTAAAGTCGATTCAACACTTGAATGCTTTTCAAAGGACAAATGGATATCACTTGCGTAATACGAGTAAAAAAAAAAAAAGAAGATTATTCTTAAAGAAAAAACAACTGAGGAGAACACTAACGAGACAGAGACAAAAATAAGCAACACAGGTGAGTAATGAGGGATAGTTGGATCTACATTAGATCCAATTAGATCTACATTATTACAGCACACATTGTATCCACTGGCGTCAATACACGCACACACATGCCCCCGTGTCCTACTTTACGGTCTGTGGCAGTAGGAAGAGGAGGGGAAATGTAGCAACAATAATTGTAGGTGTGTATAGTATTGGTGCGTTCCATGCAACCCGTATCTCGTGTTTTCGCAAACCTCTACCCGTGAAAGTGCCCTGGAACGGCAGTCAAACCCGTGAACTCGTACCAGATCGGCGTACTCCCAGTTACAGCTTTTTGACGTCACACGCACATGAACAACAATGCCGGCCTCTGTTGGTACTATCTATGAAATCAAATAAATCAGTTGTTTGGACATGTTTCATGTATGAACATCCATATTAGTGGCATTTTAGTGTTAAATGCACCTATGAGATCAAAAATGTTTGGATAGGTGGAGCTCCCCCTGTATCATATATAACATAATCTTACACATGAGATAACTTATTTTTTCAAGATAATTGATTGGTCAGTAGGCGGTGCTTTTACACAACTGCTCCGGACCAGGTTAGGTTGGCAGCATTAGACAACATGATGATACAGCGATGCTCAAACAGAGCCACATTCGTGTCACAGCATACCCAGGCTTTGAGCGCAACATACCTCGCTAACCCGCTAATCGAGGTTTGTAGTATAGCCCACAGAGCCCCAGAAGGTTTGTTGTCGTTACTTGCCTGGTACGCTACCAAGTTGTGAGTCATGACTTTAAGTCGAAACTTATGGGCTGAAAAGTGTCCCTGGAATGCAGCATATGAGCAGGCTTTGCGTGTTAGTTGAAGATGCCGATAATGAAGATGAGGAGGGCAGTTTGGTCCTCCATCAGAGAGAAAGACAGAGAGGAAAGAGTTTACCTTTTTCTGTTGTTTGATTTTTAAACTGCTTTGGCAATGCAAATGTTTATATTCCATGGTGCCAATAAAGCTCTTCTGATTTGAATCGGGGGATGAGAATGTCAGAGCTGCTGTTTGTACGAAGGCATTCCACAGAGATGTCTGTCTTGGTCTATGGAGACCAGTGAAGAATAAAACCATACAAACACACACACACACACACACACACACACACATATATTGCTATGATGTTATCGGCATCACTATCTATCTTATCTATCTCTCTAACAATATATCTCTGAAAAATATCATTTATTACCTCTCTTCTTTCTGTCTTCCTTCCCTTCACCCTATATCTCTCTCCCAGCATCTCTGTCCCTATCTCCCTCCGTCTCCTTCCTTTATTCCTGGGAGCATCTATCTTTCTTCATTGCTGTGGCTGTGGCTGGGTCTCGCAGGGCCTACCATCTGTACAGTAGCAGGTGTGCTGTGGGTGTGACTGATGTGTTTGGTACCTGTGGCACAGCCTGGGGCACTGCAGCTTTGGCCCCTCTGGAGGCAAGCTTGCTACTTTCCATATTTATCTATGTCTCTCCCCCCCCCTCCCCTGTTCAATTCCCATTCACTGTCTATATCTCTTTCATACTCTCTCTCGTCCTCTCTTTCTCTCATTCTCTCTATCTCTTGCCCTCTCACTTGCCCCCACGTGCCTCACTCTTTCTGTTGAATTCAGATCCAATCTCTCTCTCTCTGTCTTTTGTTCTCACTCTCTAGCGATCTCTCTCCGACTCTGTCTTTCTCTTGTTCTCACTCTTTAACAATCTCTCTCAGACACAGTCTGTCTCTCATTCCATCTCATGCTCCCCTCTCACTCTCCTTGCTCTTTCTTTTAAATGTCCTTCCTCCTCTCCTCTCTTTTTCTTTGGCCTTCTATCGCACTCTCTCTTCTTTGCTCATTTGGTAAAATCACACAAAGTCACACACACACACACACACACACACACACACATACTCTCTAACCCATTTCCATCAACTAACTCTCTCTCTCTCTCTCTCTCTCTCTCTCTCTCTCTCTCTCTCTCTCTCTCTCTCTCTCTCTCTCTCTCTCTCTCTCTCTCTCTCTCTCTCTCTGGTGCGATGATTTACTCACTGGTGGTGCATTATGGGAAGGAGACAGCTGTGTGCTGTGAGTGAGGGCTTCGCCAGCAGTCCTGTGGCAGCAACCAGGTTGGGGAAGGAGTTTGGGTAATTAGTCCCAACACTGTCTCAAACTACAAGTCTACGAGAGAGAGGGGTTGTATGTGCGTGATGTGTGTGCGTGTGCATGTGCGTACGTGTGTGAATAATGAAACGTAAAGAAAGAGTGAGAGAGTTGCAGAGTTGGAGAGAGAGAGCAAGAGAGAAATGTTTATGGATCATCTTGTTGGTCTCACAGGTGAGTAATTAAATGCTCTGCAACACCTGGAACTTTCTATCCCTCCTCCTCCCTCTCTCCTACGTCTTCATTCACAGCTCCCTGGGCAAGGCAACTCTACAGCTTGCTGAATACAGACACACACTCACACGCAGACACACACACACACCCCATTGCTACGAATACACAACCCCCCCTCAACACACACACACACACACACACACACACACACACACACACCCCGCTATAATACATGCACACACTATACGTAGTTAGTTAGTACACCTACAATTTACTCATACACTGGATGCAGTGGTACCTGAAATATGATAGTTATATTGTGTTGTGTACATTCATATTAACATCACGACTGTTGATCTTCAAGACACATCATGCCTTTATGGAATTTTAGTGCATGCACCGACACACACACACACACACACACACACACACACACACACACACACACACACACACACACACACACAAACCAAGAGTGAGGGGCTACAATGAACATGCTCCCGGTGCCCAGAGGGGTCTTTGAAACAACCTCCCGTCTATAAAATGAGAGAGCAGTCGTTATCTGAAAAGACTCAGAGCATTCATTCATTCTGCTAATTGAAGAACGCCTATCTCAACATTGACTACTCATTACTCGTGGGTGGGAGTATGTGTGTGTGTGTGTGTGTGTGTGTGTGTGTGTGTGTGTGTGTGTATGTGTGTGTGTGTGTGTGTGTTTGACTGTGGGGTCTTTGCCCTGAGTGGACCATTATAGAGAGAAAAAATTTACTCTGAAGCTATATGTCCTTATCGTGTGTGCGTGCGTGCGTGCGTGCGTGCGTGCGTGCGTGCGTGTGTGTGTGCGTATTTCTAGCGGGGGTGGGGGCGGGGGGTGGGGTTCACTTGGCGGACCAGTGAAGTGTGTCATTCTAGAAGAGGCCTTGGTGGAACTCGATCAAGGGGAACAAATGAGTGGGAGCAGGTGATTGAAGACCCCATCCTCCCTGGGAGGGGAGGCCACTGCTGGATTAGCCCCCCACTCTAGATACTACACACACACACACAGACACATACACACAAACATACATACATACATACACATACATACGTGTACCTGCATGGACGCCTACATGCATTGCACACACACAGTCTCTTTTTCGCTCACACAGATTTTAAGTATTCAGCAGTAGCACCTCCTGTGTGATGCACCGTCAATGTGGATATTGGGAGGAATCTCAGATCTCTGGGCTTTAGCTCAAGTAATCTCTCGCAACCTGCAGTCTTTCAGTAAGCAGCTATAGGCTTCAAATATCATCGGTAGCTGAAACATGCAAAGTACACAGTGTGTGGGTATGTGCATGTCTGTGAATACTTAGTATTTTATCTCCTGTAAATACTGGCCAAAATGATGCTTACAGTATTTAAACTAATGCTTCACTCCTAATGTAAATCTGCCTCACAAAGCTATGCTAACTAACTAGCTGGGAGCTTATAGTACATCCCTTTAATGCCCGATGCTAAGTGAGGCTTTATCTATAGTCCTAACGTGTGTACTTATGTGTCACAGGGGTCAAATCCTCTTATGCCACAACCACTAAATAACATTTGAATAATATAAAAAGGCTGAAAAACACTGGCAGTGGGTAGGGTCCATGTTTAATCATTACAAATGTGCTGACTGGATTCACAAGAGCGTGCGCCGCAGCGCTCGCTTGACTGTACATATCGGTGAATTAGAATTTAGAAAGGAAACGGCTTGTCTGTCCCGCTTCGCGCTTTTTGTAGAGTCTGATAAAAGCAAAGAGAGAGCAGAGCGAGAGCGCGAGAGGAAAAACTGATTCTCATTTTCTTTCTTACAGCATACACAGCATATATTCATTTCAGAATCCCCCGCCTTGCCACATAAGAATAATGGCAATATAGAGAGAGGGCAGTATCTGTGTCGATCTGGTTAAAGGACTTAACCCCACATTGAGTTATTATCCTAATTATTAAATTGGGCGTTCAATATTTTGCGTTAAATATCCGGAAGACACAAATCAAATCTGATTGTTGGAAATCCTTTGGGCATGTAAGAGCATGTTTTCATTTGTGTGCCCTCGATTTAAACATAATTGTGCATCATCACCTTCAGGAAGAACGCATTGAATATAATATAGGCTTGGATTATTCACCCCACTATGTCACTGGTTGCTATGGTTTGTTCTGTCCCAGTGGACCAAAAAAATAGTAGAGGAGAGACAGTGTGATTATAGGTTGCGTCCACTTAGCCTGTGGGATAAATGACCGTAGGCAGGCACTCAGGCCTCCACTGTGTCATTGACACTGAGGTCCTTAAGTTAATGACCCTCCTCCAACACACACACACACACACACACACACACACACACACACACACACACACACACACACACACACACACACACAAACACCCCAATCCTTTTCGAAAATGTATTCTTTAACATCTGCCACCGTAAAACCACTATCACTGTACAGCTTTACAAAGTCCAGGTTAATACAGATTTGAAACTCGTGCATGCTTGGATTAAGGATAATGCTTTTTATGGAAATCCTGCATACTGCAACCGCTTTCACTAGCCCTCCTGGAAATGGGAACACTACCGTTGAGTCCCTTTCTAAAGTGTTTTCCCTTGAATGTGTGTTTCCTGTAGTGTGCGTGTGTGAGAGATAGACAATGTATGTCAGCAGAATTTGGTTTCGAAGACCACTCTTATTGGCCCAGCCAGCTGGATCTGAACCCAGACAGAAAATTGGAGGTAGTTGGGTTCATTCCTGTTCGTTCCCAGTGAAAGTTCTTTGTTTTAATGTCTAAACTCAACCCCTCCCATCCTAGCCCAACCCACCTCACCACTCACACACCCTATTTTGCCAAAACCTCAGCAGATGTCCCCAGGACCGCCCTGCACGCCTCTTGTCTCCCACCTGCAAGTCTTTCAGACCAACTCACTTCCAAAATGGCCGGAGGGAGACTGCATTGCACTGCAGCAGAAAAGCCCATTTAGTGTTTCTCGGGCCGGCCTATCAGGTGGTACCTCCCGGACAGCGGTTAATGGGGAATATCTAATTGTGGTTAATCTTTGGAAACACACAGGGTCACAAGGGGTACGCAGAGACCAAGAGAGAAAGAGAGAGAGACAGAGAGAGAGAGAGAGAGAGAGAGAGAGAGAGAGAGAGAGAGAGAGAGAGAAATGAGCTAGCACATAAAAGGCAAGCTAATTCATTAGTGGGAAGCCATAATATAAATGAGCACCGACAGGGAGAGCAAGGGGAGAAAGAGGGAGGGAGTGGTAGAGAGAGGGAGAGAGAGAAAGAGAGAGAGAGAGAGAGAGAGAGTGAGAGAGAGAGGAAAGAGAGGAAAACAGAGAGAACAAAGATCAAGACAGAGAGGAAGACAGAGAGGAAGACAGAAAGACTGAGAGAAAGAGAAGAGCGATGGATCGAGGGAGGAAGAGAGAAAGCATAGGAGAGACTGGGGGGGGTAAGATGAGACCCTCTCTGGGGAGCGTCTAATCCTCTTCCTAACTTTCTCTCCTACCTTCCTGCCTGTTTTGTGCTCAAGCAAAAGGAGCCCCGTTGCACAGGGATTCATAACTAACCCCCATCCCCTCGCAACCCACCCCCACCGCAACAACCACGGCCAACCCCCCCTCCCTCCCTCCCCATCCACTGAACCGCCAAC
>NC_140279.1:8175191-8182691 GCF_964030765.1 Micromesistius poutassou
CCTCCTCTCTACTCTCTCGCTCCGTCACATACACACACACACACACACACACACGCACCCGCTGGTCCCCTCGATCGGCTGCTGCCGCTGAAGTTGCCTAGTTACCTCTCTCTGAAGGGTGGTTCAGACCGCCGAACCGACAGCCAATCACAAGGCCGGGTTCGTCTTAACCCGTCTGCTGCCGAACTGTCCTTATTTCGCGGTTCCAAGGGAAAGAAGAGGATGAAATAGAAGAATATCCACAACAGCAGAAAAGCGACTGTGCAAAATACGGTTAAAAGGGTGAAAACGAGACGTCAGTGGGTAAACGGCGGAGTTGTAAAAGAAGTTGCAACCGTATGCCAATATTTTTGCTTGTTTGAGTGGTGCGGTGCCAGTGAGGCTTTTATGTCTGAACGAGTGTTAACACAAACGATGAGCTGCTGTTAAGATATGGACACGATCATAGCTTTTCAGAAACGAAACTTTACAGCTCAACAAAATATAAACGCAATTATTATTGTAACACAATGTCATCCTCTTACTTCCTCTCTGTCAGTCAGAAGCTCACTTACACCCTCGCACGCGGCCGCACACAAACACGCGTGCAATCACGCGCACATACACACACACACACACACACACACACACACACACACACACACACACACACACACACACACACACACACACACACACAGTACACACACAACCACAGACACATACACACACACACACACACACAACCACAGACACACACACACACACACAAATCCGAGCACAGCAAAGCAAATATATACAATTTATAAGCCTACTCATATGGAAACAACAGACGCACAAACAGACACATAATGAACAGAAACCTCAGCCTAGGCTTTAACTCGTCCTACAATAGGGAGTTATTGATTTCATTACCACCTGCAGTCTAGTATTTCTGCCTGGAACGTGCATGTGTTTGTGTGTGTGTGTGTGTGTGTGTGTGTGTGTGTGTGTGTGTGTGTGTGTGTGTGTGTGTGTGTGTGTGTGTGTGTGTGTGTGTGTGTGTGTGTGTGCGTGTGTGTGTGTGTGTGTCCGCTGTGTAAGCCACTGACTTTGAAAACCACCTTATGTCTACCATCCCCTGGAGATCAGAGAGACAAAGGCAGGAAGCAGGCTGCACGTCAACCCACCCGGGGAGCTCCGTTCTGGGGGTAACCTCCAGCCTCTTCAGCCTCTCATATAGCTGCATTCAGCCGCAGACTTGCAAACACTGACTCATCCAGCCTCTTAGATCCGCACCTCCTGTTGGTCGATAATGTAGCTGGTCTTTGTGATTGTGAGAAAGAGGTATTGCACCCCCAACTCATACGCGGGACGGGCCGCAACCAAGGAGTCAACGTGCAGAAAGCAGGAGACGGCTCAGAGAATTTAAGGTGCAAAAAATGGTGCTGGTTTATTTACAGTGCACAACTGAAAAAGTTATAACAAAAGAATACAGCCTCTCAACCCCGCCTTTTCTTCCTAGCGTCCCCATCAGGGTTAAATAAGCCTACCAATCCGATGCCAATCGGGAGAGCCCAACTGGGAAAGGTGACACAACAACGATCAATCGCCACAACAGCCACAGAAAAATACCCACCAACACTATCATCATACCCCAATGCATACAAATATCTATACACAGCTTCCCACACAAACACAGTCTTTGAAATAAATCACATCAGCAATTACAACGACACACAGAAGCACGAACGCTACCTCACCAACCCCGCCATTAGCAAACCCAATTACACTGTCCCGGAAACAGAAAATAAGGACCTGGCTCCACTGGACACGTGTGGGACGGGCCCCATGGACCAGTTTGCGGACGGACAGGAAGAAGGCAGTCGATTCATGAGCGTTGTGTTTGATAAACAAATGAATGTATGCACTGCGTGAAATATGTAGCATGTTGAGTTAATAAAGTTGAAATGACGTGTGGTTGGTGATTGTTTGTAGTGTGGCTATCAGGGTACGTGTGACACTATGTGTGCAAACTCGGGGCTTAAACGGCAGGCTCTGGGAAAACACAACCCTCGCTTTTCACAATGGTCTACTGTCAGAGGCCCAGTCCCAACTCCTATGCATGTACTGCACCTTGAACCAAACATCCGTCTGGATGGAACAGGGCACTTAGAGTGGGTAAAAAAACTGATTTAAGGACTTACATAAATTGGTGAAAAATAGCTGGGGGGAATTGGAAAGGATGAATCGCTATACTGGTTTGCCCCTGGTTCCTACGAGTAGATGTTAAAACAGAACAGCACTGGCCTCGATAGTCAATGATGAGCAATGGACCACTCTGACCTTGTTTATCTAAAAACCTACTTTCACCTGCATGCTGACGGTGGGTAGGAGGGGGACTTTTCTTGTTGCATCTCAGTTGTGACTCATCCATTAACACTACCCCCCCCCCCCCCACACACACACACACACACCCCACCTCCTCACCACCGTCCAAACTTCCCCATGACAACATCTTCCATCTGCACTTTGCTCTCTCTCTCTCTTTCTCACTGTCTCTCTCTCTCTCTCTCTCTCTCCTCTACCTATCTCCATCCAACACCACCACAACCACTAGCACTTGGCAGCTTCCCCCCCAGCTACAGGCTATCCACTTTTGGGCCATCCGAATGGAACAGCTTCCTCCTCTGATCTCATCTTCCAAAAGGCGTGTGCACACGGCCACTACGCCGCACGGTCAAAAAGCTATGCATGCATTTTGAAAGATGACTTACTGTAGTAACATCCCACTGCTATGCTAACACATCCATCAATATGTCTGGAGGTGAATTTGGGAAGCAGCTCTCTCTCAAATTAGATTAGCTGTGCCCTGGCTCACCTCCCTTCCCAGTGAGACCCGCACCCAACCCGCACCGAGCAACCCACACCCCGACCACTATATTCCATATCTATGTGCAGACAAGCGGAAGGACAAACAGATGGAGACAGATGGATGGACATAGGGAGAGAGAGACAGACAGGCAGACAGACTCAAAGATACCATGGCCAATAAAAAGCCATCAACCCCTGTATAATGATATTTTGGTGCTTTGGCAACAGTCAGGTGAGAATAATTCACATTTTGTGTGTGTGTGTGTGTGTGTGTGTGTGTGTGTGTGTGTGTGTGTGAATGTGTTTTTGTGTGTGTGTGTGTGTGTGTGTGCGTGTGTGTGTGTGTGTGTGTGTGTGTGAGTGTGTGTGTGTGTGTGTGTGTGTGGGGGGGGGGGGGAATATGTGTGTGTGTGTGTGTGTGTGTGTGTGTGTGTGTGTGTGTGTGCGTGGCCGCTTGTCACTCTTCCTTACTTTCATCGCTGGCTTGTGTTAACAATTTTCCCTAACTATCAAAGCGCTAGAGTATATGAGAAGAATATTACGACATTAAATTCACCACAGCACTGATGGATCACAGCTTGACAGTGTGCGTACGGAGGCAAACGGAGGAGAAGGAGGAGCAGAAAGTAGACAGAGGCGAAGGGAAAGACGAAAGCAAGACAGAAAAGAAGACAGACGATCATCATCATTATCATCGTCCTCGTCCCATCATAAAGAACGGAGTCCATATGACAGGCTGTCTTGTGTGTAGATGGTTACAGTAAACAGTGTGTGTGCGTGTGCGCGTGTGCGTGTGTGAGTGTGTGTGTGTCTGTTTGATTTTACGGCTGCTACCCTATGGGGGGTTAGAGATGAAAATGTGTGCAGTTGAAATGTCACACATGTTTGTGCTTTCATCAGTGTGTGTAACTTAGGAGTCCTGCCTCTGGGAAGATCCATCACTTGTCATTAAAAGCGCACAAACACAGAAACACGCACACACGCACACACACACAAACACACAAACACACAAACACGCACACGCGTACTACACACACACACACACACACACACAACCTTTTCCCTCCAGAGGGAGGCTAAATAAAGGGTATCGGGTCCCCCGTCTCTCTCTGCAAGTGTAAATGTAAGCTTGGCTGCCATCTTAGTCTCAGATCCATTGGGCCCCATCAGCCATGACACCCACAACCGCTCCTCGGCTAAAAGCTAATTCATGGTCTATGTGATTGTTTAATAATAATCGTTATCAATTATTCTAATTCTAATATTTTATTGTGATGTTTATTATTTGTTTTATTCCTTTATTTCTTTATCTTTAAAATTAATTTATTGTATTTTTATATTCCGGTGTCACATATATAGTCTACGACATTTTATGTACCAAATATTATTGAATTATTCAATAATTATTATGTTACTTTAATTATAGTCAGCTGCCTAACATTTTCATGTGCAGCTGACTATTGGAATGGGGGATCAGACATATGTCCTATCTCAAGGTTTCATATTAGGATGAGACATACAAGTGGCTTCAAAGTCTTCAAATTACCATTCAAATGACCTGCAGAGCCCTTAAGACTGCCACTGAGACTTTAACTGAATGTTCGCTGGCGTTCCATTCTATTTTCACTTTGCCTTCTTCGGGAAGTTTAAGGTCAGGGTCAGTGAATGGTGCAGTCAGTGTGCCCTTGTGCAGGCAGAGAGTCATGCTGTTGCTCATGGGCACTTTAGGGAGGATGGATTCTGTGTATGATTGAGGACACTGGAGAATAAAGCCCCTCTTGCAGAGGCCCTGCCTTTGTACTGCGCCAACCCAAGCTGGGGGCTGTGCCAAGAGCCATAAAGTGAAAGGGGAAAGTAAAAAAAATCAATAAAGAATATGGAAATGGGAGGCATCCGTAGCATAGAGCAAAAAAAATGGATGCTGCCAGTGCCAAGGTATGTCCGATGACCATCCATAAAAAGAGAGCTCGGACATAAAACACTTTTACACAAGCCTTAGTTAATAGGTAATAAGACCCTTACTATATGCTTATTAACATTAATTAGTGTTAATAAGACAATCTATAAGTGTTGATAATAACATAATAAACATGTTTATTGTGAGATTATAAGACTTTTATAAGCATATAATAACATGAATAATGGTCTTATGAGTTTCTTATAGTTAATAAACGCATTACAAACCCATTTATTTAGTCTTACTAACTTACCTATGTCATTGTTAAACCTTTACTAAGCATTTTTTGTTGCTTCATGAAGGTAAAAACACATTTATTATTCATTTATTAGCAGTCAAATATGCTCTATGGAACAATGCTTATTAAGGTTAATAAATCCTTTAAACTGCTAATTATGCATTTTGCAGGTACGTGATCTAAAGCAGGAACAATGCTTATTAAGATTAATAAGTCCTTTATTAAACATTTAATTATGCAATTTACAGGTACGGAATCTAAAGCAGGAACAATGCTTATTAAGGTTAATAAGTCCTTAATTAAAAAGTTAATTATGCATTTTGAAGGTACAGGATCTAAAGAGGGAACAATGCTTATTAAGGTTAAAAACTCCTTTATATACACTTATTAACAGTTAATGAGTACTATATGTTGTCAAGGTTGATAAAATGTGAAATAAAAAAACAACATATATATATGTACATATAAACATATAACATATATATGTTATATGTATATTATATAACATATATATATGTATATAACAACATAACATTGTATTTACAGAATACAATGTTATGGCGGTGGAGCACAAAAACACACTTTAAGACAGCTCTTCAGAACTTTATTGAAAGATATTCTTGAACATCAACATTTCAATAAAACAGACTCTCAGACGAATCCGAGATCTCCATGGCCTCAGGGGATGGTTGAGGATTTCTCTGGCTGGTATTTTTTTAACACAAAGAACATTGACCACAATATACAGTTAGCAGACATACAATAAGCAATTAAGCCGTTTAGACAAGGATTCATGAAAACTGTTAGAATTAGATACACTTGGTTACCTAGTTTCATATGATAGCATAAGCTAAACGTTAGCTCAAAAATGTAGCACGCCAAAAAAGTTTGCTAGCAAACAACTAGTTAGCTAGAACAGCTACGATAGCATTACATTCTTAATTCTTACCAGAAGAGTCATCCTCCAGTACGGACCTCTTCCTCTTATCCATGTTTTCTGTGCTTGTGCCTGTCAGTTGTTTGTTTGGGGTGCTGACGATTCCGACATGTTTTCCAAACATTCGTCAAACACTTCTGCCTTTTTTTGCGTTTCCATCGCCAAAAAAAGTACCTGGTACCTGGTACTTTTTTTAGTAGCACCTCCGTCGAGGTTCCAAGCGAGCTGAGCTGGTACTTTTGTGTGACGTAAACAGGCTGCTGGCCACTGATTGGCCAGCGGCTGCAAACAGGAATAATCACTCAAAGTTAAGTTGTGTCCGGCATGGCTGGACGGACCCGCTCCCGAGGGGGACACGGATCAGCGTTTTGCCTTGTGTGTCGCTCCTTTCCCAGGGCTCGAGTTAGGCTGCGAGTGGTTGTGTGTGTCCAGCGTGGCTGGAGTCCACGGACCCGCTCCCGAGGGGGACACGGATCAGCGTTTCGCTGTTTCGTTTTTGTGTCGTTCCTTTCCCAGGGCTTGAGTTTCGCCTCCATCAACATTACCGTATGACAACAATAGACGTGCAGTCATTGCGTTTTTTATTTTATTTTATTTCCCATTTCCCATCATAACCTTTCCTGGGAATCAGGAAATAGTCTTGATCAGATTTCCCGGGAATCCCGTCTCCCGGGATTAAAACCAAATGACGACCAGCCCACGTTGAAGTGGTTCTTTTCTATGACCCGACCACGTTGAAGACTACTTTTTTAGAGTCGTGGCGAGTTGAGCTGGTACTGTCGGTGGAAAAGCGGCAGTCATCAAGCATAGGCGTCGAGTCATCAGCCACTTGCAAAAACAGAACTTCCGGTTTAAAATTACCTTAAAAATAAAAGCCTTTAAAGGATCTGATATGAGGCCCAAAATGGATCACACTCACTCAACATGTGCGTTAGTAAGACTCAATAAATGGGTTTGTAATGCTTTTATTAATAACTATAAGAAACTCATAAGACTATTATTAATGTTAATACGCAATCAATAAATAGTTAACAATTTACTTATAAGTGCTTATAAAAGTCTTATAACCTCACAATAAACATGTTTATTATGTTATTATTAACACTTGTAGATAGTCTTATTAACACCAATTAATGTTAATAAGCATATAATAAGGGTCTTATTACCTATTCACTAAGGCTTAGTACAAGGACCTTAATATAAAGCGTTACCCATTCTTTTTATATCAAATTAGCTTACCAATGAAAATTAGCTTTCTCCAGAGACAGGGCCAGCCTTCATCAACCTATTTTTACCCAGGGATTTACTACACTCTCACTCTCTTTCTGTCACTCTCCCTCGCTCTCTCTCTCTCTCTCTCTCTCTGTCTCTCTCTGTCTCTCTCTCTCTCTCTCTCTCTCTCTCTCTCTCTCTCTCTCTCTCTCCCACCCACACTTTTCAGTTCCATCCACGACGACCACAACATCCATAATGGAAAGACACTCCATGTTGGGAGGGCCCTAGTTCTCCAAGCAGTCAGATATCAGCCACCCTATG
>NC_140279.1:8187691-8190191 GCF_964030765.1 Micromesistius poutassou
CTCGCGAGAGCACAATTTGAATTTGCTCAGTGAGTCATTATGGGAACGAGCAATATACTCACTCCCCGATTGCCCAAACCTAGAACATTAACCAATCACATCGGTGTATCTGATATAGGGGGGCCAAAAGCGTAGCTGTTTTACCGTCCGGATACGGCAAGTCTTATCTATTGGTTAGCTCCGCTGGTCTGGATATGTCACCCCTTGTATTCCTCTGATTGGTCGTAGTGTTATTCAATTGCGTGCAGTGAGGGGCGGCATTAGCAAAGGAGGTAGAGTGGGTTGGCTGGTAACCGCAAGGTTGCTGGTTCGATCCCCGGCTCCTCCTAGTTGAGTGTCGTGGTGTCCCTGAGCAAGACGCCTCACCCTAATTGCTCCTGACACGCTGGCTGTCGCCCTGCGTGGTAGACTCCGCCGTCGGTGTGTGAATGTATGGGTGAATGTCAGTCAACACTGTAAAGAGCTTTGGATAAAAGCTCTATATTAATGAGGACCATTTTCAAATGCATGCTTGGTGCCGCCCCTCGAGTTGGGTCATTATTCGTTGCCAGACCCTACAGCTTTCTAGATGTGGGTCTGGATTTCCAGGCTAGGCAGATTTAGGATATGGAAGAAATTCTACAAACTGTGTCTTTGGTATTGGGCTTCACGTATTCGCATGAATTTTTATTAAGCATGCAATGAATTTTTGGTCAAATGAAAGGCAGTTTTCAGGCCCAAGGTCTGACCTCTCCCCGGGGTCCACCGGTCATTTGTGCTGCCGAGTCCCGTAAAGCAAAACACTGTGTCAGCGAGCCCCTCTCCAGGCTGCACAGCGTACTATGTATGGTAATTCCATAGCCACTGCCCCCCACAATTCGCTTTCATTTTCCACTGTGCTTCGATTCACTGTCACTCTCAATTGTTATTTAGTTTGATTTAAACGTCTCTTTGGCACGTTGATTGAAACAATTTTCCCCCCAAAGTGGAAAAAAATAACGAATTGGGGGAATACGATTAGAAACTGTAAAATACGATTCCCCTTCTCACTGTATTATCCTCAAGGACTGTCGTTTGGGAAACATGGGACACACACACATACTCTCTCTACCTTGCACGGTCATGTTGGGATCATATGAAAAACTATGAGCATATCAAATATTGAAAGCATATTCATTCCAGGAAGACTGAATATGAAATGAATGAATCATAGCAGACAAGGCTACATGGAACCTTATCCTCGGTCGGCATCTGGCTTCATGTGCTGTGAGGGGGCTTTGCCGGAAATGAACAGAGCCTATGGAGAGAGGCAGGATGCTCTGTGTGTCTCTAGATATGTGTGTGTTTGTGTGTGTGCGTGTGGGTGTGGGTGTTTTGTGTTTCGTGTGTGTTTGTAAGGAAAAGCATGAAAGTAATAGAGCGAATGAGTGCAGATGTGCTAAAAGTCTGTCTGTCAGGTGACTAAAAGGATGTGAAAAGTGGAAAGGAAAGGACAGGAGAGGATAGGAGAAGAGAGGGGATGAGAAGAGAGGAGTAGATAAAAGGAGAGGAGGTGAGGAGAGGAGAGGAGAGGAAGCAGGGCAACCAGGAGTCCATTGATAGTCTCTGGTTTTGGGACGTAAAGACCCATGACTTTGCTAGAGGAATAATCCTCTCTTAACCATCTCTCTCTCGCTCTCTCTCTCTCTCTCTCTCTCTCTCTCTCTCTCACTCTCTCTCGTTCTCTCTATTACTCTTGCTCGTTCTTACTCTCCTCTACCCTCTCTCTCATGCTTGATGGACCCCTGCATGCTACTAATAACCCATGATGAGTGCTCTACACTTGAGCACCATCCCATCAGACACCCGCTGACACACACACACACACACACACACACACACACACACACACACACACACACACACACACACACACACACACACACACACACACAGACAAACACACACATGCACACTCTACACCCCCCTATGTGTAGGACCTTGAAGAGAGGTGTGGACATCAGCAGAGCAACTAATAAGTCTTCCCTGGCTGCAATACAGTGGAGAGCAGCAGGGGGAAAAATTAGCCTGTAGAGACTCACTGTCATAGGCTAGCTCACTGCTAGCTGCCAACTAGGCAATACGATGACCCATAGAGAAAGGAGTGCTGCAGAGCATACTTAGAAGACACCTCAGAGTTAGCGTGCGTCTTGGACCTTGTGTATTTGCGTGTACTTAATGGGGTCTGTATACGTCCATGGACGTGTATTGACAATACAAATGGCAAGGCTCAAATAGATCAATATACTATGGATATATATATATATATAGACGTAGATATATATTTAACGACCTTCTCATTATGATAGGCCCTGTGTTGTCATCTCACGGAGCCACCGCTGCTGCTGCACCCCGTTCCCACAGGGATGCTGCTATAGACATGACCCCCTCTGTGGGACGAAACAGCCCCTGATACACATCGGGAAGGAGACCAAGGAGACCATCGTCGTTCGTTTGGAATATTTTCCCTTTCTGACAGGTA
>NC_140279.1:8200191-8207691 GCF_964030765.1 Micromesistius poutassou
TACAGTGACGCGAAACCACCGAAATGTGCGCGTTGCCGGCGAAACGGGGAACATCAACGCTCAATGCAAAGCAAACCGTCGTTAGGGTTTTTATTATTATCCCCATAAATCTTAGCACTTACGTTTTGAGGTTATTTCTGAAAACCCGATCCATTGATCATGTGGTGGTTCAGTTGTTTTATGTGACAACAAGACTGCGGGAGAGGAGAGGTTAGAGGTTATTGCAAATCAGCCCTAACCTATCTGCATCTGCAAGCAGGTGGACCCTTGCGGAAATCCCTGCACAATTCCGTAATAAATCATTCATGCTGCTAATTTACATATTCAAGTCACCTGGTGTCCACTACTGAGGCATATGGATGAGAGGTGGGGGGGGGGAGAGGGGGTGGATAGTGGCATAAGAACAATTAAAGAGGAAGAAATGCCCATGTTAGTTCTGTAAGAGGAGCGGTGTATAGGCGGAGTGTGTGAGATGGGTCTGTATTCTGGAGGTTACCATGTGAGGACGAGTGATTCCTTTACATTAGGTCTTGGCTCCTCTGGTTATTCACTGGCAGCACTTTGCTGTCAGCGCCACCCAAGTGCAGTCATTACGGCAACCTCCAACCATCTGCCCTATTAGTGAACACGCTCCTCTTTCCGAGTATCGCCTTGCCTTGCTCTCTCTCTCTACCTCTCTCTCTCTCTCTCTCTCTCTCTCTCTCTCATATACCCGGACCATCTCTCTCTCACTCTCTACCCCCTCGCTCTCACTCGCTCTGTCTCCCGCTCGCTCGATGATCTGAAAGGGTTGATTAGTGCTGCTGGGAGCCGGGAGACACGGAGCGTGGAGAGAGAAAGAAGGTAAGAAGAAGAAGACACGGACAGAGAGAGAGAAAAAGCAGAGGAAGTTCCAGCCACATGAGAAAGGAAGAAACAAGAAACACGGGACACTAGCAATATGTGGCAACATATATTCATTGGTACATTCATACATAAATACATATCATATTTAATTGACTGAACTTTGATAGAATATGATAAATGTACTATAGCATTAAATTCACAATATGCGTGGGTGTGTCCAGACAGGCAGACGAGTGCGCATGTGTGTGTGCGTGCCTATGTGTGTGTGTATGATTGTGTGTGTGTGTGTGTGTGTGTGTGTGTGTGTGTGTGTGTGTGTGTGTGTGTGTGTGAATGTATGTGTGTGCGTGTGTGTCTATGTCCAGGCAGTGAGATAAGAGTGTGTATCTGTGTGTGTGTGTGTGTGTGTGTGTGTGTGTCTGTATGTTATTTTGTGTGTGCGTGTGTGTGTGTGTGTATGTTATTTTGTGTTTGTGTGTGTGTGTGTGTGTGTGTGTGTGTGTGTGTGTGTGTGTGTGTGTGTGTGTTAATGTGGGTGTTGATGCGTGGGTGGGCGGGGGGCAGGTAGGGGAACAGGTTCATTTTGCCACGGGGGAGGTTGTAATGGCGGCGCAGGGAAGCCTTTAAGACAAATAAGCCCCTGGCAGCACATAGCATCAGCATCCATTAAGTCCCCAGATGAAGGATTTGAGGTTTTTTTTGAAGGCTTTAGCATTGAGGCAAAACTGTCAGGGGAAGTATTCCACTGTTGTGTCTGTGACGCCCTGCCTGCCGTAAGAGCTGTCCTAGTCCCATTGGTTAGCACTGGTTCAACTTTGAGACTGGCCAGTTTAGCTTAGGAGAAGGTTGGTAGTTGTCTTGTGTGTGTGTGTGTGTGCATGTGTCATTGTGTGTGTGTGTGTGTGTGTGTGTGTGTGTGTGTGTGTGGGTGTTGCACAACCTATACATATGCTTCACTGTATGATAGTGTCTATTTTTGTGTGCATGTATAATTGCGTGTGTGTGCGTGTGTATACGTATGTGTATGTGTGTCTGTGTGTGTGTGTGTGTGTGTGTGTGTATGTCTCCTATACATGAGCGTTTTTGTGGTTACAATACTAGTCTGCTTGCATGTGTAATTGCTTGTGTGTGTGTGTGTGTGTGCTTGTGTGAATGGCTATCTGGCAAGCGTAGGGGAGGGTCTGGGTTGATAAGTTGGGGGGGCTAAGATAAGCCGGGAGGCTGGCTGTCAGGGCTAGCCAGTAATTGAGGGTTGGGGTGTCCGCCCTCCCCCCCTGGACTCCTTACATTCCCTGACAGGCGGGCTAACGGTACAGAATGCACCTACAGAACGGTAGTACTAATCACAGCCTGCTTCCTATAGGAAATGGAGTTTATGCCTCGCTTCTCACTCTCTCGCTCACACTCTCTCTCTCTCTCTCTCTCTGTATCTGTCACTGCCTGTGTCTCTTTCTCCCCCCCTCTCTCTCCCTCTCGCTCTCTCTCTCCTTCTCTCTCTCTGTATGAGTCTCTGTCTATGTCTCTCTCTCTCTCCCCCTTTTCTCTCCCCCTTTTCTCTCCCTCTCTCTCACCCCCTCTCTCTCCGCCTCTCTCTCGCCTCGCTGCCTCTCTTTCTCTCTCTCCCTCTCTCTCTCTCTCTCTCTCTCTCTCTCTCTCTCTCTCTCTCTCTCTCTCTCTCTTCCTCCCACTCTCTCTGTGTCTGTCTCTTTGTCTCTCTCTCCCCCTCTCTCGCTCTCTCCCTCTCTCCTCCCTCTCTCTCCAGAGGGGCCTCCCACTGATGAGAGCAGGTGCATGCACAGGAATAACTGAGAGGCTGGTCGATAGCCGTTTGGTTAAAAATGCACAGACTTTGTATCGGCTGCTAGATGGAGACCTGTATAGAAGATTATTGCCCGTCGAAACCTCAGAGAGAAAATGCATCCAAGAACATGACAATTTTCCGAAAGGCAAAAGAAAATGTGTTTGGATCCAACACGCTGTATCGAAATGACAAAAAACTACTTTTGGGTTTTCTTCACAAAATAACCTCACGACTTACACTTCAGAGGAGAAATGCAGGAAGACATTTATGAAAGCCGATTCTGTTACAGATTCTGTTACAGAATCCCCCGCAGAAGACCCCATAATTTACTAAGTTGATCTATAGCGGAGTGCTGTGTTTGCTAAAGTGTAGCAGCCCAGGGAGTCTGGCCCACTGATCTGTGTTGGCGGCTGAAAGGAAACTCACATCTGCCGCCTTCTCAAAACTCCTGCATCAATAAACCATACTGTAAGGTATTTCACTTTACCATTTGCTCCACTCTCACTCTCTCTCTCTCTCTCTCTCTCTCTCTCTCTCTCTCTCTCTCTCTCTCTCTCTCTCTCTCTCTCTCTCGCTCTGTGTTTCTGTCTATTTCTCATTGCAGCTTTTTCTACAGGGACAGAGACAATGTTGTATGAGGCACTTAATCAAGCCTCCATCCTCTCTCCCTCGTCCCTCTGGCTGGCTTCCTCTCATGCTAAAGCATGGGGATTTGTAGCTAATCCCCATTTTGTATTAGAGGCTGCTGTTGAATCGCTGCCTGGTCGATAGGAAGGCAAAGTTTTTCACCTCCCTACCCGAACTTTGCGAGTAAACATTCACACACTTACAACCAGGTGGAGGCTCAGAGAAAGAAAAAAAAAATACTAGGAAAGAAGGGTACTTCAAACATATAGGTTCTAGATTGAATCTATCGTTTAGCAAAGATAAAGGGAGGTGCATGGGAAATTATATTGACTCTAACGCCATACATGTGTGGATGGGCAATATCACCAATAATGTTTATTTTTACGATTTTTGGGGAAGATAGAGCAAAACAACATTTTAACCAATTCTGTTAAGCATTCAGAATGAACCAAGAGGAATGTGGCTTCTGTCCCTTCTGCTGAATTTTAGATACAAAGTGACACACCCACCCACACACACACACACACACACACACACACACACACACACACACACACACACACACACACACACACACACACACACACACACACACACACTTGTTATAAAATAAGCCCTCTGCATGGTATGTGACCTGAACAGGGCCCAGAGGACCTTTGCAGTCCACACAGCTTCTCAGAGTGTGTGTGTGTGTGTGTGTGTGTGTGTGTGTGTGTGTGTGTGTGTATGTGTGTGTTTTTCAGGGGGCAACAGCAGGGTCAGATGTGGACAGGACCAGACCCACGCTCCATTGGACCAGGCAGACGAGATGCCAGAGCTCTAATTGGCCGGAGTGCAGGCAGGATTGCGCAACAAACGGCATGTCATATTAGCTGTGAAGACAAAAGGAGTGGAAGGACCACAACAGCCAAGCAGACAGGAATTAATGATAGCTATTACGGCTGCGAGCAACCCCAAATCGTTAATTTCAAACCAGGTTTTTTACAAGATGGGTAATTATAGGCCAAGTGGAGCTGCATCTTCTGGCATGTGAAACTTCTCATGTCAATGTAAAAATGCATCTGATGGTGAGATTCAATGTGAGATCTTACAAACATCCCCCTCCCACACCCCCCTCTTTTATCAGCCTTGACTTTAGCCTTGGGCTATTTGGCAAAAAACATGTTATGTTTCCTTTTTTCCTGGTCTAGTGCCTTAAATTAGCCCACATTGTGCAGCACTCAGGAGGACCTGCCTGATGCATCTCGACAGCAGCGCTCCTCTAAGGAGCATCTTTCTGATTCCCCACCACCACGTCCAAACAGGGAGGTTACACCCGCTTTCTGAGGAGGGAAAGGAACGGGAGATTCTGGCTTTTTGCAGTTAATTCCTTTCTTTGTACTCTCTCTCTCTCTCTCTCTCTCTCTCTCTCTCTCTCTCTCTCTCTCTCTCTCATATGTATCTTGTCAAGTAGTCCAATTGCCGCAAAGTGTGTCATGGAACTTTCGGCAGGAGATCAAGTGAATAAGCTGCAGAATTTAAGATAACTTTAGAAATGTAGGGAGATTTTCCTCGAGGGCCCTCAACCTGAGAGAAAATGAGAAATTAATCCCAGGAGAGGCACAGCACAAACGATTCTCCGTACAGAATACATAAAGTACAAACTACAAACAGAAGACAATATACATAGTACACTCCATAATACACAGTATGGTAAAGATTGTACACAGCACACAACATACACTATCACAGTATACATTGTACAAGCAGTACATTATATAAACTCTATAGAGTACATATATTTTAGCGTATTATTGGTAGTATAAACAGTACAGACTGCACACCTTAGAATTGACAATCTCTCATCCGGTGGGGGCATCCGTGGCGTACAGTTTGCCCCCATCTGTGCGGACCTCTGACAAGGTCACTCCTCTGTGTGTGTATGTGCAAGTGTGTATGTGTTCACTGGCTCCCGGATGGGTCTTGACACAATATCCATTATAAAATGTTTTATGGAGCAGATGCATGACAAAATAAAAAAAAAAAAGGCTAGAAGACTAACAAAGAGACTCGCGCCTGGCACGAGCATAAGGTATTCAAAGACACTCTGAGGGCGCCGAGGCATCGTGTAAATGGTGGCTTAGAAGACAGGGGGGATGAATACAGTGTGTGTGACGTTAATGCTGAGGGCTGACCTTTTAGGAGGAGATTGAGATGAGGGGACTGGACTGAAACCCACTCCTGTTTTGTTGCCGGGTCGGGTGTGCGCAAAGGCACATGAACAATGGACGGGGATGCGTACGCGCACGTCATGCACAGCTGTATTTCTATGTTCATCAGCTCAGAAGCTGTAGTGCCTTCAAAGTACGACAAAGAGCTGGTGTGAGAGACTAGACAAGAACAAGACAGCAGGATCTCTCTTCTCGTCCTGAGCTCCTATTGAAGGCTGTAAAGGTCTCACTCACACTCACGCACACACACACACACACACTCACACACACACACACTCACACACACATACACAAACACTGGCTCCTTATATAACACAACAAGTGGGAGTTTGTCAAGACACATCACCGGAGCACAAGTTCAAAGTATGTGTGTGTGTGTGTGTGTGTGTGTGTGTGTGTGTTTGTGCGCGTGTGTGTGTGTGTGTGTGTGTGTGTGTGTGCGTGTGTGTTTGTGCACGCGCGCGCGTGTGTGTGTGTGTGTGTGTGTGTGTGTGTAAATGAGACAGAGAAATAGCATCACAAATAAGATATAGAGGGAGAGAGATTATGTATTAATAATAATAATAATAATAATAATAATAATAATAATAATATAAAAGGAGAGATTGAAAGAGAGAAGGACAGTATTCCCTCACCCAGGGAATACTGTCCATCCACATCACTCTCACTCTGTCATTCCCTTCTCCTCGTCCCTGCCGTCCTCCCTCCTGGCTGAGGAGAGCTGTAACAGCTAGTGACACACGTTAAGTGATTCCCAAACCCTCTGTTAGCTCAGAGCCCCAGTAGCAAAACACTGTTGCCTATACCCACACAGCTAGTCAGTGCTTGTATATATACGTCCGTGAATCGGTGAGTGTGTATGTGAATGCCTGCATGTATATTCCTATAGGCATATTCATTCATATGCTTTTATTGATGTCATATGGTATAAACCAGTGGGTGTGGGTGCTGCCAGTATTGTAATTGGCCGAGGCCTCGATCAACATTTCAGGAGGAAGCTATTTTCCGCTCTGAATAATTGCTGTTTGGTATTTGTCAAAAGGCAAAGAAACGGAACTAAAACGGATGCTAATGTAATGAAAGATAAAGTGTACTTCAAGCCAAATAAGTGAAGCAGCACTCTCAGACACTCTGGACGGTACCTCAGCTGAATCGACATGCTCGGCAGGCCATTTGTCATTTGTTTTGAAGCTATTATATATTTGTTTACGAAAAAAGGTCTCAAATATAGTAGAACAAATGTCCCTTTCTCTTCATTTTAACCACCATTTCTCTCTCTGCCTCTCTCTCTCTCTCTCTTTCTCACTCAAGCATGCATACACAACTATACAAACACATATACACACTCACAATAAGAAGACAATTAACCCCATAGAAATGCAGAGCCATCACAGGTGGTTGCATTGTTACCCATACTGCAGTCACACACACACACACACACGCACACAAACACATACCGACACACACAGACAAATACACAAATGTACACATGCACAAAAACACATACACAAACGCACACACACAAACGCACAAACCCAAACATAGACAGACACTTGCGCACACACACACAAACACTCCCCCAAACACACACACACACACACACACATACACGCACATGCACACACGCACACACATATACACAAACACACAAAAACACACAAAAACTCACAAACACACACACACACACACACACACACACACACACACACACTCCGGCTGGTATAGAGCAGGATCTGCATGGCCCCGCTCACCCGAATCCAAAATTGGAGACGCTTGTATGAAGGAAGAGAAAGTGTCTGTTGGAAGAGAATGAGACGTTCTGCAAACAAAGCACAACCATCTTTGTACCCCACATCAAACACATGGCATGGTGCGGCGACTATGTGACTGGTTTGATAAAGATGTGTCTCCTAGTCTTCCACTGGGTGTCTGTCTTTCTGTCCTCCACATTGTTGTAGAGATGAACAAAGGCTAACTTATACACAAGCTGAAGTGACACGCAAACCCCCAGAACAA
>NC_140279.1:8210191-8220191 GCF_964030765.1 Micromesistius poutassou
AGAGAGAGAAAGAAGGAGAGGGAGAGGGAGAAAAAGAGCGATCTATCCATATCTATATCTATCTATCTATATGTATACATTCATATAACTATCTATGTAGCCATTTATCAAGGAGGATCATTCTTTAAGATCCTTCCAATTAACATTGTCATAAAAATAAGCAAACCATTCAAAAACGAATAGTCTGAAAAACTGGTCACAATAGAAGCCTCACAACCAGAAGGTTGGGGCTACGGATGTTTCGTCCCCCAGAGGCTGCGACATGCCAACCAGTTGCGATTATTATTATTATTTATTATTATTATTTATTATTATTATTTCCCAGAACGGCGGCTCTCGATGGTTCTCGGTTGATCACCAGGTAGCATTGGGCTAGCCGCGGCAGTCTGGTAGGTGGCTTATTTGAGATAGTAATATTATTTAAGCCCATAGCGGTGGGTTTTGTTAAGTATTGAGTATTTTTCCGCTCACTTACCACAAAAACAGCCGGCTTCGGCATCAGAGTGTTTCACGCTCGTAGACGGTAAGGTAGCCGGCTAGGAACAGAGCCAAAGTATTGTTGCGCCCATAGGCCGATAAGGTGGGCTCGGTAGAGGGTTTCTCTGCAGACCGGAGAAACAGCTGGTTTTGGCAAGAGTGCTGCCCACTCAGAGATCGTAAGTAGCCGGTGCGGCACAGAGACAACAGATTATTACATCCATGGACCGATAGAGCGGTGGTCTTGGTATCGCCCCCGTCCGAAAATGTTTGGCTTCCATTTGTGTAATGCCTGCATTGCCCCACTTAAGGCGGATGATGGCCAAATGGAGTGCCCCGTATGCCTCGGTGTGGACAATTTGAGGGTAGGGGCTGTCAGACAGGGCATGCATGAACTGCAGTTTCATGCCAAGGACTATGAAGTTAGCCAGGCTAGCTGAGCTGGAGGCTCTCCTACATGATTCCGAGCTACCCCCGGCTGGTGGCGGCTCTTACACCCGGCCCAGAAGACCGCAGGATGGAGACTGGTGGTGCGCCCCCCCCCATGGAAAAAAGCTAGAAGAGTGGACACCCTAGCAACCAGGGTGGACTCCTTAACATCAGAGTTTGCCCGGATTAAAGCCATACTGCTTAATCTGCAGCCAGAGGGAACCTCCCCAGCCGAGCCTCCCCCCACAACCTTCGAGTGGCAGGAGGATGTTCTGTCCACCAGAACCTCCTGCACCCATTTTGAGGAGTTGGGGGCAGAGCATGAGGAGGCGGGCCTGCCTCCCAGATATCGTATTCTAATTCAGAGCAGAAGCAGTGCTCCAGAGCTGGTTCTGTGGCTGGCCCGCTTAAGGCGCAGGCAGGGATGCGCATAGCGCTTGCGTGCATGGAGCTGGATTGGGCCCCAGTGGCAGCTGCTACGCCGAGTGACTTCTTTAGAGGAGTCCCACAGCATTCTTAAGGAGCATTTCAGATACCACCCTCACAGCCCTACATGGAAGAGCATCAGAGGTGCAGAAGAGCCTTATCCTAGGCGCTTCTCTCATCACTCCAGAGAGAGCGGGGCCATTGCTGCAATGCAGGACGCATGCCCCCTGTGGAGCCAGCGGTGGCCTCCTTAATAGTATACCCGGAGGAAGTATTACGGTGCCTGATGCCCGCTGTCCCAGGCCTCAGTGCCGCATAACAGATGATCTTATTACGAGGAGCTATGACACCGCTGCCTGTATGGGCCGCATTGGGAACTCCCTTTTTCACCTGATACTGGCCCATTCACAGTCCATGCAGGTTTCGGGGGCAGATCCCACAGCCCAGAACCTAAGTGACATGTCACTGCAGGCATTTGCCGCCGCCAGGTTTGGTTTTTTTTTTTTTAAGCTTTACCCTTCCATATGCTGCGCACAGCAGAGGTCCTCCGGGCGATTACACCAGGAGGTCTGTCAATAGAACTGAAGGACGCATACTTCCACATTCTGATGCCGCAGGGGCACAGGCAGTTCCTGCGTTTTGCATTCGAAGGCCAGGCCTTTCAATTCAAGCAGCTCCCGTTCGGCCCTTCTTTAGCCCCTCGGGTCTTTACAAGATGCCTTTGCATTCTTCATTATCTGGACGACTGGCTGGTCTTCCCTAAGGTGTTATGCCCTCGAGAGGTTGAGAGGTCATAGTAACAGACACCTCCGCCTCTGGTGGGGGAGCGGTATGGCGGCACAGGACAGTGAGGGGGCTGTACAGCAGTTGCTGTATTCCTGTTGCTCAGGCATTTTTGGGCCTTCCTGAGGGGCAAGCATGTCCTCGTCCGATCAGACAACATCTTGGCTGTCTTCCATGTAAACCACCAGGGGGGTACCAGATGAGAGACCCCCTGGTCTCTGCGGGTGGCATGGCAGCTCCTCTTATTGGCCTTTCCTCACCTGATACGATACCAAAACGATGTGGCAGACCCTCTCTACTGCCAGGGGCCTCCTTCAGGGGAGTGGACCCCCCCGAGGTTGTAGCCACGATCTGGCACCGGGATGGCAGGGCAGAGGTAGACCTCTATGTGTCAGAAATCTCGACGAAGTGCCCGCTTTGGTTTTCCCTGAGGGAGACAACCAGCCCATTGGTCCATCCTTGGCAAAGCAGCCTTCTTTATGCATTTCCAATCCTCCTGATATGGCCTATACAGAGTCCAACAGGGCAGCCACAGACTGCCACTGCTGCTGGTGGCCCCTTATTGGCCAGGGCGACTTTTGAGGGGTGTAACCCTAGAGGACATACGTGCCATACCTCCAGTGCTAAAGCACTGCCTCTGGCAGTCATCCGGAATTCATAGAACTATGGTTAAATGTGTAACTCTAGTTCCTTTTTTGTCTCTTGGATGGCTAAGGAACCCTGAGCCCAAAGGAAGTGCTGATTATACGTCTTTAAGGTCAGGGCAGTATAAAGGGACAATCCACTCATGAAATATAATGGGAGTCCTACTGGTTTTTTATCACCCCACCCATCATAACTTTCTGGAGAGCCATGGCATTTAATCCGGAACAGAACACAGTCCTTCTCTCTGAGTCAAAAGAGCTCAAAGCTCAGTTAAAATGGTTAATGAAAAATACAGAGGAATTGGAATAGCACTGGGAGAGGTCTCTTTAAAGTGTCAGATCATCGTATGCTGGGAGGGTTTGCCAGTGTAACCTTTTGACTGGTTACCGGATGTGACATCACACAATACTGTAGGGATCATGGATTTGTTTTGTGATATGATTGGTTATAAACTAAATCTCAGAATGTGAAATCTAATTTGAGTACACAGTGTAAACACAATACGGTACCGCTAAGAAAATAGTTCAGTAAATCATGGTCTCTGTGTGTGTGTGTGTTTGTGTGTGACAGAGTTAGAAAGAGAGAGTTCTGCAGAGGAGAGGAAGGTGTCTAAAGAATTCATGAGCCAAGGCACAGAGCAGAAGGGCCATCGCTCAATGTCATAGATTAATCATCCCAGCACAGGCGCATGCACACCCACTCACACACACACACACACACACACACACACACACACACACACACACACACAGGCACTCGTGCACATAAACACATGCACATATACATACACACAAACACTGCATACACACAGCTACATTAGTTGGTGCTACTTGGACATACAAAATCAGCATCAAACTCTTAGACAATTTGATGTCCTTGAAACTCCATAACAGAAAGTGACACAGCCAATTCACAGTCCCAGCCAGACAGTGGTGACTTCCAGTATCTCATGCCCAAGAGAATTCTGAGCTGAACACCCAAGCCACTACATACACAATCACCAACTCATACAAATCTGTAAGGTGTGTGTGTGTGTGTGTGTGTGTGTCTTCCTGTCTCATGCGGTCAGTGCTAGCGGGAGTTGTCGCTGACTGAGTTTCCTGTGATATGGAGGTGTTGACAGACGCCAATCCTCTGGGACTTCCCACAACAAACCAAAACACGCACACACACATACACAAACACACACACACACACACAAAAACAGAGTAAGTACACCCTGTGTGCGCGCACCTTCACCGACCTGACGTTACGTGACAGGCCAAGAGTGTGTGTGTGTATGTGTGTGTGTGTGTGTGTGTGTGTGTGAGAGCATGTGTGTGTGTGTGTGTGTGTGTGTGTGTGTGTGAGCATGTGTGTGTTAGCGTGAGTGTGTGTGTGTGTATGTGTGTGTGTGTGTGTGTGTGTGTGTGTGTGTGTGTGTGTGTGTGTGTGAGCGTGAGTGTGTGTGTGTGTGTGTGTGTGTGTGTGTATGTGTGTGAACGTGTGTGTGTGTGTGTGTGCATGTGCGCGTGTGAGTGTGAGTGCGTGCCGAGACGTGCAGAGTATCCTCGGCGCATCAATAATGCAGCATCTCTGACAACTGCAGTCATCAAACTCCTCGCACCCCATCGCTCTATCATCTGAGCGTCTCCCGCTCATTTGTTCCCCGCCTCCTCCTCCTCCTCCTCCTCCTCTTCCTCCTCCTCCGTCCTTCTTATCAATCCTTTTATCCATATCCTTCAATCCATGCACACTCAGTTAGGCAGCGCGAATGGCTTCTGAATCGGAACACAGGTCATCGTTGGGAGGCGGGAGGAGACAAGGCTGCAGGGTTTCGGACTCAAGATGGAGGGGCGGATGAGAGTAGGTGTGGTCGTTCACAGGAGGCTGCTGCTGGTGAAATCCTCTCAAGACGTAGTGTAGCGCCAGGAAAAACAGCAGTAAACTCACAAGTAATTAGACAAGGGGGAGCGGGGGAGGGGGGGGGGAACTTTGCGGGCAAGTTTTTTGAGTGACAAGGCCACGCTTTCACCGAGCTTCACTCCACTCCAGATCCGAAAAAAGCGCTTTCAAGTGTTTGCTGCGCTGTGGTGTTGCGGATACCACGCCGCGCCACACGCTTTTGTAGTTGTGTGCGTTTGTGCGAGTCTGTGCCGAAAGGAGGGTGCATCTTCGTACGTTCGTGTGCTCGGCACCGCCGTCGTCTAAATGCGGCTCATTTGGTTCGACACCGGGGAACGCCGCGGGCGTTTAGCAGTGAGGTCTCCTATGATAGCTTGTCATATCACATGCGCACACGCCGGCCGGCTAACAAATGCGCACAGAGGATATGTCTGTCACGAACAATGGGCCGACGCGGCTCATCGCCGTTTCATCCGTCTGGTGCCCGTGACAGTGTTTCTGTGGGGTGGACGGGGGGGGGTGGAGGGGTGGACGGGGTGGTGGATGATGCTGAGATGCGCACGCCTACCATCGCCGCGACAACACGGAGACACAAACTCTGTTGGGCTTTTCAATGTCATCGCAATGGCTGTCACCGCATGCATGCAGTGCCCCGTAGATCTGGATTCTCTCTCTCTCTCTCTCTCTCTCTCTCTCTCTCTCTCTCTCTCTCTCTCTCTCTCTCTCTCTCTCTCTCTCTCTCTCTCTCTCTCTCTCTCTCTCTCTCTCTCTCTCAGATGCTCTCTCTCAGATGCTCCCTCATGCTGTCGTGATAGCACTTTCTTGCTCTGCCTCTCGGACAGCCTTGTACGCCTCCAATATATGAGTTAGACTGTGCAGAGAGACAGAGTCGAAGATGTATCTTGTGCTCTGTCTCTCTACAGTACAGTTTTACTTGTGTTATTTAGTAATAAAGTTGGTGTGTCCTTTACACGCTCTTTCTCTTTCTCTCTCTTTCCTTCTGCCACTCTCACTTGCTCCGTCATTCGATCATTTGATAATTTGCTAATGGAAGAAGCACAGCCATGCATCGAGCCACAAAAAGTAATGATACATTGTTAACTTAACTCAGTTTCTCTCTCCCTCTCCCTCTCCCTCTGTCTGTCATACCTGCAGTCTTAATGGATTTGCCAAGCACAGACTCTCTGCACAGACTCTCTCTCTCTCTCTCTCTCTCTCTCTCTCTCTCTGTCTCTCTCTCTCTCTCTCTCTCTCTCTCTCTCTCTCTCTCTCTCGCACACACACACACACACACACACACACACACACACACACACACACACACACACACACACACACACATACATAAACACACAATCAAACCCTAAACTTATCCCACCCTCACATGCATTCTTGCATTGAACCTATCCACATAGTGCAGACAGTGAGTGTCGCTCCATCTTCAGATATAACTGGGCTGTATTGCAGTGCTTGCAACCGCGGCAGAGACAAACAAATAATTCACAAATTTCCATTAAGGCGTAAGACTCCATCTGCTTCTCACCCTGAGACACGCATGCCTGTTGGACATAAGTCTACCGGTGGTGTCAGAGCCCAATATTCACTGCTCTTCACAAAAATACCCCCCCCCCCCACACTCACACACACACACACACACACACACACAGACAAACACACATACACAAAACAAAACAAATCCAGGAACGATGCTCTTCAAATTCACACATGTCACACACACACACACACACACACACACACACACACACACACACACACACACACACACACACACACACACACACACACACATTACAAATGCTGCTTTTTTGCAGGGAGTTGGTTGTGGGCATGCATTATTCTACATTCATTCATTCTAAAATCACACAAAACGTATTCCTGGCTTGGCGAAGCATTTCATGGGATGCCTAATTCTCCTGTGTAAACGAAAATGGATCCAAAAGCAGAAAAGGGGAATTGGAGCACAGAGAATGAAAAAGGCTCACATTTTCTTTACCCAGACACCTTCTCAGCCACCCACTCACCTCTCATACCCAAATACTGGCCTCAAGTGTATGACTCCCATCTTAGTATCTCTGTCACGTAAGTAGCACGTTTTCACACTCCCTCCCCCCCTCTTTCTCTCCCACCCTCTCTTAGTTTCTGTGTGTCTCTCTCCCCCCAATACGGTTAACCTGGACCCCATTAGCAATTCTAATGTCAGGACCCTCTTGGATGCCTTGCACTGCTTTTCAGCCTCTATGACAATGTTTTCCTCAAACCCCATTAACACCCTTAAGGCTGGTTTATACTACTCTGTAAAGTGCTATACGTAGACACGGAGAGCTCTCTCCGTCGCCGGAGACCCTCTCCGTAGCTTTACGTGCGCATCCAATATTTGTTAACTACGTATCTATCGACGCAATGGGGAAACGGACGGAGACGGCAAGGGCTTTGATTGGTCCTCAAACAAACTGCACCTTATGAACTTTGTGAACTTTGCACCTTGTTGACTTTGCACATTAAGGACTAATAAAACAGCAAATAAGATCTGAAAATCTTTGGAAGTTTTTTCAACAACACTATTTACATGGTTAGTAGTCAGCATGTGAGATCGATTGGGCGGCGAATTGATTTGCGTATCCGACATCCCGACGGAGAACTGCGAAGGCTCGAGGGGTCTCCGTAGTTACAGAGTCGGATTACGAATTACAGAGTTGGAGTAGTATACTTTGGCCTTAACACCCCGGGCCAACCAGCCAACCCCACCCCAGCCCAAATTCAACTAGCACAACCTCCACAACCACCCCCACCATCACCAACTAACAGGCGTGAAGCACACACGGAAAGCTACGAGCCATGGGGGGAAAGTAGTGGGATTAGAGAACAAAATGAGGAGAGAGAGAGAGAGAGGGAGAGGGGGAGCAAGAGAGAGAGGGAGGGAGAGAGAGAGAGGGAGAGGGGGAGAGAAAGTGAGAGAGGGACATACGTAGAGAGAGGGAGAGAGAAAGAGCAAAAAATGGGGGGGGGAGAGAGATAGAGACAGAGGGAGATCGGGAGAGGGGGAGAGAGAGAGTTGGACAGAGAGCAAGAGGGAGAGATAGAGAAAGAGAGAGAGAGAGAGAGAGAGAGAGTGAAAGCGTGAGAGCGAAATGAGTTACATGGTAAGAGTTCGGGGGGAGATTCTGGAGGGGGGTGTGAAGAAGAGGATTTTTGGAGAAAAGATGGGGTACAATAGGGAAGGGGGAACATAATGAAAGTGAGAGGAGGGGGTATAGTGCTGGCTGATGATGGAGGGGGGGCGGGGGGGCGGAGTGGGTGGGATCTGAGGGGTGGGGAAACCCAGGGCCTGCCAACACGCTTGTTGAGCAAACAACATTTGCATAGAACTGATGCGGATGGAGTTCTGTCACAGTCATTTGCATACATTTGCATTCAATTAATTCCCTTCCCTATAACAGTGATGATTGTTTTCAACGCGGAAAATAAGTCAACAGAATGAACCGACGCAGCCTAAACAAAAGTAAACATATTGGCCCAGATGTGTAGGGAGATGGAGGGAATGTTGTAACCGAGTGTGAGTGTAGGTGTGGGTATGGGTGTGGGAGATTCTGTGTCCATGTATTCCACAGCAATTAGGTCAATGTTGACAATTAGACCAATCACACACCATTTACTAGGCTAAAATTCATTATCGCCGTTAATCTTCTATGATTGTCATATCAGATATAGATATCCATGTATCATATATATATATATATATATATATATGCCATCAGGATAACCCAAATTAGGTTGGAAATTATAAGGAAGCAGAAAACGGTTCAGAGTATTTTGAATTCATACGCATATTATGTACCACATAATATGTTTTTTCATCAATCATGCATAAAGCAGAAACAGAGAAGTACACGTTGATGAGCACAATTTAATTCCTATGTCAGATATTTCGGTGTTATTAGAAATTGCAATGACACTTTAATGTGAGGTTGTCTCACCTCTAGAAGACAACGGAGACCATCTGCTCTATCCTCGCTAGTGAAACAGCACATTAACATCAAGGGTAAACGTAAAAAGAATACACTAACATACAAGGACAAATGCAAATTGATCTAAGAAGGTAAAGGAAGAGAAACATTGAACACAGTCACCACCACAGTTACGCCACTTATAATTGTTATCCTTCAACCAATTAGAAGGACAAGAGATAACTGCTTTCATGGACATTGACCATTTATGTTTTTAGTTTTTCTTCCATCTGTGTGTGTGTGTGTGTGTGTGTGTGAGCGTGTGTGTGTGTCTGTGTATGGTTGCCTGGGTATGGGAATGTGCTTGCATGGCCTCTATGAGTATGTGTTTGTATCTGTGTGTGTATCTGTGTGTGTGTGTGTGTGTGTGTGTGTGTGTGTGTGTGTGTGTGTGTGTGTGTGTGTGTGTGTGTGTGTAAGTGGAAATTCTTTGCGATTGTGATTGTGCTTCATGCCTGCGTGTGTGTGTATGTATGTATATATGTATGTATGTGTGTGCATGCATAGACCCTGTGTGTGAAGGCAAAACTTCTGAGGAGAGAGGTAGATGGATCTGAAATTGCTCTAATTGGAATCTAAATAAGAACTCCGTGCCCCGGCCCGCTCCACGCTGGACCGGAGATTGAGGCCAGCGTCTCGGCGGATGCAACACGCAATACAGCTGTCTCACAGGGTGACTTTTTAACATCCGTCTGGGGACTACAGATGAAAAATAGCCTCTTGGCTAATTCTGGCGCATTTACAGTAATGTTATTAATGTGCACTGTCCCTGTTTTCAAATAAACTTATAAAAAAATATATATATAAAAAAAAACTGCAGCATTGTTCCAGACCCGGCTGTGAGCTCCTGGTCTCTGTCTACATGGAGCAGAGCTGTTCAGACAGCCTCCTCTGTCCCCCCACTCCCATCACAATCCCACCAACCAGCATACAACACACACATCAACTGTGTTTAAGGGTCAGAAAGACTGACATACTGATGAAATGACTGCCTAGTTAACAGACCGACTAACAGAGTGAATGACTGATTAACTAACAGACTGACCAGCTAACTAAAAGACAGACAGACTGAACAATGAAAAACTAGGATAAATATTCGGCCCTGGCGTAACAGATTTACTGGATCACTATTTGAATGCAGCCTGTTTATTTATGAAATAATCTTTGTGTGCGGCATGTTTGTTATTAGGTGTTAAGTTAATATAAGAGTGATGCATTGTTCTTGCATGCTATTCTGATTGGCCAGACAATTAGCTAAATCCTACTCATACTCATTAGGCATTTTATAAAGACTGGTCAAGTTAGGCCGTACATTCGTACATTACAGGACT
>NC_140279.1:8225191-8227691 GCF_964030765.1 Micromesistius poutassou
AAACATTGAGGAGGGTGGCTGAAGAGAGCGCTTTCCCAGTGGCCTGCCCAGCCCCCATTTGGCCTGTCTGACCGGTCCACTTAAACTCAAGGTCCGCTTCTGATAGCCTCGTTTATCCACTTCAGCCTGGGAGCCGGCTGCGGCTGCTCCACACTGGGCTTGCAGGAAGCCACATCCCGGGACAGCTAGAAGGGCCCTGCCCTGCGCCTGCACCCCATCTGGGGGAGGGTCTCACTTCAACGCCATGGACAGCTCCCAGGTCTCTCACGTCACAGATACTACTGTGATACTGATTCAACTGCAGTACTGATAAAACCGACTGTAATACTGATTATTTTACACCACTGATGTAGACTAGTGTGATACTGATCATACTGCAGTACTGACACAGACTTCTGTAATACTGATGTCGACTACTCAATACTTCTGTAATACTGATATACATTACTGAAATACAGACATAAAATGCTGTAAGAGTGATAACATCAACTACTGCTACTGCTACTAATAGTTAGTATACTACAATACTGATACAGAATATCGCAGTACCTGCTGCAACATCTACTCGGTGTTTGTCGAGAGTTCATACTGGGAAGGAGCTTGCACCAGCTATGTCTGACTCCACCAGTAATCCCTGCCTCAGTCACCAACACGCTGTACTCCCACAGTACTACTTCACTACTTAGTATGAGTACCGTTCCACCAGTGGGATAGTGTTGTAGCTGACACCTATGTGGACTGAGTCGCTCATGACAGTTAATTACGTCTCAGCTCCTATCTACCATGTACCGGTGGTAATCTAGTGAGGATAAGTCTCCTACATGTATCCTCGTACATTAAAGGAGCAGACCCATAATTAGAGGTATGAGCGACACCTGTGTTTGTCCTACGATAACTCTTTGAAAAGGATCTACCGCTTTCATTGTGTCACCCGTCCCCTACTTTGAGCTCATGAGTCATTTATCATGAAACAATGTTTCATCGTTTTATAATGGATGAATCATGTCTCATTATGGAATTCACTTTGATTGCTTTTGGTTATGCCATCTTTCGATGGTTTTAATGCGTTTCAATAGTTAATTTGCAGTGCTATTATGTGTCATTACCACTATTCTGTGCCTATTGAACACAGAGCCATGCTAGAAGGTTTCTCTCTAATGAGTCTCTACCCAAAGGTGACCTCCCTCGTCCCGCCGGGTATGGAGAGGTCACCGCCCATTCACGGTTTAGCCGTCCTCTGATCTCATGTGGGCTTTGTGAAGCCCACTGAGACTAAAATTGTGAAAATGGGGTAGTATAAATAAACTTGCCCTGGTACCCTTACCTATGTCTGTGTCTGCTGGTTGTGCTAACTGGTGAGTTACTCAACAACAAAAAGCAGTACAACACGGCCTTAAGGAAAATGTAGCATCTGTATCGAGACATTTCTGAAAATTCCAAATCAGTATATTAAAATATAATAATATAGATTTGTGTACAAAATAGGCACCATTCACGATGGTCGAGACCTTTTTTCAGTTTTTAGGTTAGATCAAGTTGCGGCTAACTATGATCAAAGCCTGGAGAAACGGTGCTTGGAATAGCACATGTTTCTCGCAATGTTACAATGTAAGATGATTCATGATGTTTCTCATCTTATATCATCTCATTTTCTAACCGTACCTCGTCTGAACGATATCGGTGTGATTCATCCCTTGAAACATACTACCCAAAGCTCCATCAGGTGTTTTTTTTAGTAGTAAAACCCAGGCTTGCTTCAAGACTCCAGGAGAGTGATTCATTTTGGAACAGCTCTGAGTCTGTTCATTCACAGATCCCCAGGCTCCATGTCTACCGCCGTGTGTGAAGCAGGCGTGCCGGCTGTGACGGCAGCCCTAACTTGTCTGTTTCAGCTGATCCAGACAGACAGAGAGACGCAATCACTGAGAGACCGTCAAAAACATTGGATTTCTTCTTTTATCACTGCTTCAGAATAATAGCCGTCTTCCCGATACAAAAACACGAACAAGCTAACGTACACAAACACACACACACACACACACACACACACACACACACACACACACACACACTCACGCAACTGTATTTTTCTTTTACCGCTGTAATGTTACATCAGGTCTGACAGTTGCACAATACGCATCCGTTCTGCACAAATGATGAAGCTGGTATATTCCATCGAGCGACCACTCGATGGAATGGAACGATGGAACCACACAGAGGATAACCTCTGGATGACCCCTGCATGCATCCACAAAGGAAGCATTTAACCCCCTCCCCTTGTATATGAAAGCCAACAACACTCTTTATCCAGGAGGTGCTTCTTTATATGTTAATATGTGTGTCTGAAATATCACAGACGCGCTTCCTATGTGTGTCTGTGTGTGTGTGTGCGTGCATGTGTTAAATGTAATCTTTTTTTTTTCTCTCTCTCTTTACTTTCTCATTTGTAAGATGTCGGGATGCGTTCCTGTTGTGTCGTTCTATCACTGAGAACATCAAT
>NC_140279.1:8232691-8240191 GCF_964030765.1 Micromesistius poutassou
ACGGGTAGACTGACCTGAACCTTATCGAGGGATGGCTACCAACGACAAGCACGAAGAGCAGGAAGCCCTCTCTCTCTCTGAGGAGAGGACATGGCGGTACAGCCAGAAGGAGAGTGCTTTATTATGGTATGATTATACTCCTTGTTCATTCCTCTGCGTCTCTGCGGGAGGAAACTACAGAGAACACAGACTGTGAGAACAAAGAATATAAGTTTGTTTGCTCCCTCACACTTTTTTACTGTCAAAGTTAATAAAAAGATCACTTCTGTCTGAGTGCACTGCAGGTATCCATTTTTCACCCCGCTCGGTCGGCACTACAGTGTGACGATCCCTCCTCCCAGGCACTAGGTGTCCCTGTTTCTTTTGAGTTGTGTTTTACAGATGCTGAGTGGAGGGATCGTCAGCGGCATGAGGAACACCTGGGCCAGTGTGCTCTGCTTATAAAGACCTTCCTCATTCTGTGAAAGGGGCTGGCGGGGAGCTGACTCCTGTTCACCAGCAGGCCTGATGGCAGTGTTTTCTTTTTGTTTATTTTGATCTGCACATACACTATCACACATCCATACATGCATTCATGACTGATACTGATCTTTACACGTTTGTCTTGATTGAATTGTTAAATAAATACTGCTTGCTAGTAGCCAGCTCGTGCTTGTTCTCCCTACTTTGGCACAGCCTTGGAGCCGGGTTGTGACAACACTCGCAGACCCGGACACACACAAACACACACAGCTTATACGATTTGACAGGGTTAAAACAGTTCTAACCAGGGGCCAGCACCAGGCATGATGATGTCGTAGAAGTGAGTCCCAGGAATACAGGTTTGCGTTATCTCATAATACCCATGATCTTCTTGGAATAGAAAAAGAACAATTCTGAGACACACACACACACACACGTATATAGATAAATCATACACACCACACATACACATTGAGATTGGCAAATGTGCATGATTGTATTCATGAGCTATCTCTTTAGGAGGCAAAAATATGTATGAGGGTGCATTAGTGTAGCGGTGAAGCTCTGGCATCAGGGGCCCGCTGGCTGCCCTGCGGGGCCCCTGATGGTGACATTTAGCCTCATAGAGAGTGTCACCTACATCTGGGTGCCCACATTAGTAGTGAAACATCCCTGCCCTTAAACACACACACACACACACACACACACACACACACACACACCATTTCACATATCTCACTGCAGCCAAAAGGCGCAGGGATCTGTCATTTTTCATCAAGTGTATCTAAAAGGGAGCTCTTTGTGCTGGTGATACAAGAATAGATTGTAGAGAATTGTCTGCGGCATCACTAGCATGTGAAAACCTCTGTAAAAAAAACCTGTACTGTCTTACGGCTAACGATTGTTTTTAATCAATAAATCATCAATTTTGTCATGATCATCAATCATTGATCTGTATTGTTCAGTTGAATCTTTAAATATATACAATGCCATGTATTATAACAAGTACATCACAAATATCCCAAAATGAATCAGACTTTTCCAAAAAACAAACAAAGTATACATTTTGTAATGATTTGAAACAGAACTAAGCCTCCACATATGTGCATCTCTCAGCAAAGCTGCCTCCATATCAACTATTCAAATCCACTCCAGTCTAGCCCCAGAGGGCTTGGCTAACACTCCATCTCACACATGAGCAAACTCTGCCACTCCTTCACACCTTCACTAAAAACAAGGTGTAAATTGAAGTGGCAGAGGGTCTTGCTTTTTTTTTGGTGGGGGGGGGGGTGGAAGTCTGGCACATTCTGTGTAAACAGCCCCCCAAAAAAACTGACTAAGGCCCTGTCCACACAGAAACAATTTTTTTGTGTAAACACAGAAGTCTTGTGCGTTTGGGTGGACCGTCCGATAGATCCGGCGTTTTCATTTTTGGGAACCAGGTCCCAGGGTGAAAAAGAAAAAAAAGCGGCCCTATGCGTCTTCGTGTTAGGATTCGTGTGGACGCAAGAATCCAAGAAGTCACGCTAACGATGACGTCATCACCCCCCCACCATGAGGCAACGTTAGATTTCCGTCTAATTTGTTTTGTTTGATTTGTATTATTTTTTTTAGCTTTAAATACAGCCCCTTGGTAAATTGAATTACTAACTGTTACTAACAATCTATAAGGTTTAACAACTGCTTTCTCCTCCTCGACTGTATGTTTCTATACAGCGCGCAGGCTTGATACGCATACTCCACCTCGTCTTCTTCAAGTTTTTTGGTGGAGAACCAGCGCCACATAGAGGCCTTGAATATGTACTACAGCGTTTCTACAGTTAGATGCGTTTTTGCAATGAGTCCGTCTTTACGGAGATATTCCTGAAACGCTGCCAAGGAAAACGGAGGGAGGGGAGGGGAAAAGATTGTTTTTGCCCGTGTGGACAGGGCCTAACAGTCATTACTCAATGTGGGAAGGAAAACAGGCAGCCGGGCTCTGACGTGTGAATAGAGCATGGGTCAATGCGTAGAGATGCACAAACAAAATAGACACATGCACACACATAAAGACAAACACTGGCCAGACTTGTGCTGCTAAACAGACAAAGCATTACTGCTCCCTGTGCCCATTTGGTTTCAGTGTCATTATATTCCCCTTTAAGTGATCTCTTTGGTACCAAAGTGGTCCTTGTTACAATCCAATTAGCCTATCAAGCTTTTTAAAACAACCGAACAGGCTTTCTTTTTTTTCAGGCTGTGTTCATATTACGTGTCTACTTTCATTCCACTAGAGTTCAGATTAAATTATACTCTTTATTTCCATTTCCTCTATCAGGTTTGACCTTCAAACACACTATCACGGATCAAAGACCAGAGCTTAGCTAGCGCTAATTCATCCTTGTTCTATTTGCAGTGAAATTACATGCAATGGAAATGGAGGAAGAAAATTGGATACATAATGTAGCAGGGATGCAAAGAATATTGCTCATTTGTGGACATCTATTTCAATATCTTAAATTAAGCCAAGAGGTGGGGAGGCAAATTAATTTTTTTTCAAATTCGACATTGTAGTCTACTAGATATTTTGTTGAGTGGTTTACTTTCACTTTGGCAGTTTGAAATAAACGTTTCCCGAAGGCTATCAATTTATAAAACAACGATATCCCTCATAATGCCTCATCAGATTTGATAATATATCCTTTTTATTGTAGCTTCATTGAGAGCGGTGGGTTGCATTAGATTGAGTTATTTTAACTGGGAATCAAATTTGACATCCGCAGGTGCCATTTGACGTGAATGGTAGTGAAAATGTACAACATATAATATGAGTTCTTGCTAAATTATTATTCAAAATGCTATTACAATCAAAAAAAAAATGTAAATCAATGAATGGATTGGATTTAAACATTTTGCAAGGAACATTAAAAGCAATTGTGAGCAGTCATCGGACTGGAATCAATAAGGACCTCTGGCCACTCAACAGTTCACAGACACACTAAATGCCCACTATCCAAACCCTCATCATTTCTGGTGTCAAATCAGCATCAAGGCAGGACTGGTAAAATAACCTGAATTCTGTTGCAATTTCAGCAGCTATAACCCCTGACCCCTAGCCTCCGATATATAAACTATGATTGGCTGTGAAACCACAGAGCAATAGTCATCCTGGGGAAAGGGATTAGAATGGTTTGAGATCAGAGCCTCAACAACACACACACACACACACACACACACACACACACATACACACACACACACACACACACACACAAGGACAAACACACAAAACTAAAATACACACACATGCACATGAGCCCCCTCATAGCTGCGGGTCAGCTGAGTGATTGATGAGCTGCTGTGTGGTGGTGGGCAGGGACTTTGATAATCCCAGGTGCTCAGGCTGTGTTCTCAAGGGGAAACATTCAAACACACACTGATCGACCATCACCCCGCACAGTGCCCATGTTCATGTTGCATGCTCTAGGTCATGCATCCAAACACACACACACACACACACACCCACACAAACGTAAATGTGTGTGTGTGTGTGTGTGTGTGTGTGTGTGTGTGTGTGTGTGCATGTGTGTGTGTGCGATAAAGGAGTGATGTGAAGCAGTGTTGTCCTGTCTCTGCAGGGAGAATAGGATACCAGCCAATCAATAACCTCTGAGGCTGTGATCTGTGTCCTCCATCTCTCACAAATAGATACAAGATACAAGACAATACAACTAAAACACGCACACACGCGCACAGCACACACACACACACACACACACACACACACACACACACACACACACACACACACACACACACACACACTAACACACACACAAGTACTATGTTTCTTTTCATGCCGTAAGTGACCATCGAGGCCCATCCCATTGAGTAAAATGGAAGCAATCTCTTCCAATGGACATACCAGACCTCTTACTGGTTTGGTGGTAGTAGTGGGTTGCGGTGTAGTGGAGGGCTTGGTGAGTTGGAGCTGGTGGTGGCAGGGAGTGTCTGAACCTGCAGGTAGGCCTACAGCTCATTATTGTAAACTAAAGACCGGCTAATTGAAACGGACACAGCTTCGGGCCCAGTTTTCACCCCCTCACAGTGAAAACGTAGGCAGCTTTCCCTGGTTTGTTTTTAGTTTGGTGTGGCTTTTGGGTTCCGCCTGCCCGGCATGGCCCTAATCAACAGCTCAACAAACCAAGATTAATTCTCCCCATCGCCCACGCAAAGCAATAAGGCATACATTGTAATTTATGTAATATTATATGCCGCTCAAGCAGGACAGAATCATTAACCGCACCATTAGGCATAAAGATACAGCGGACCACTTGGCTCACACACTGGAGGCTCACCATCTGGCGAGCTCTGCTGTGTGTGTGTGTGTGTGTGTGTGTGTGTGTGTGTTGTGATTTGTCTGTGTCTAGGTGTGCAAACGGTGTGATCTGGGCCTTCTACAAGGGCCTTTAAGGGTTTATGCACTGCAAATATGCCTCCCTTTAGGAGTCAATGTATACAAGCCATATACATTGCCTCCCTTTAGGAGTCAATGTATACAAGCCATATACCGTTTCCCAGCTTGTGTGTGTGTGCGTGTGCGTGCGTGTGTGCGTGCATGTGTGTACAATAATCAACAGTGACTGCAACATTCCTCTTGGCATTATGTGCCCTATCCATCTGTGCAATTCAACAATTCATTGTTCTAGCCTCCTTGCAAAATAAACAACACATTCTGCTCACTGCTTAATTTTTTATATATTTACAATATTTTCCATTGACAATTCTTCCCCATCCATTTTTTGGCCCACGCCAGCGCCGCTTTGCTGAGTCTACACCCAGCCAGGGGTGGATGGGCAGTCTGCACAGTGAAGCGCTCCATTCAGCCATGGGCGGATAAGGCATTACCGACAACATCCTGCCTACACACTCAAAGACCCACTGCTGCACGGCACACTTTGCCGAAGGATCACTTGCCACATGTAATGGCCTGTGGGCACACACTCACATGCACACATACGTGCACACACACGCACACATACGTGCACACACACACACACACACATACATACAGGCCTATATGCACACATACATATGCACACATGCACACACACACAAACACACCCACACACGCACGCTCACACACATGCCCACGCACACACACACACACACACACACACACGCACTCACACACACACACACACACATACACACACACATACCCACAGGCACGCTTACGCTCTGAGCTTTTCAAAGGGATGTCGGAGCAATTAGATAGCTGTCAATGTCAATGAGAGTTCCTTCTGGAAATACAATGAGTTGGGGGGTTGAGGGGGGGGGCTGGGGGATGGGGTCTGTCTATAAAGCACTGAGGGGAGACAATAGCCAGTGGGATGTAGGGGGTGTGGGAGGGTACACCAAGAGAAGGAAGAGAAACAGTAAGCAGAGGGAGATTGAAAGAGAGCGACAGAGAGAGGCGGATGCAAATTGTGGGTAAAAAGGGCTAAATTGAATGTAGGAAGGGGAGTTCATCCACATTCCAAAATAATCTTTCACCCCCTCGCCCACCTTTAATCATTCTCTCTCTTCCCCTAAATGTCTCTCTCTCTTGAGCTCCAACAGAACGTTTCTTTCTGTATAGCTTTCATGCAGCCATTCCAGAGATATATCTCTAACCTTAAAAGTTCCTATAGCAACCCAAACTGCAGTCCAACGCTTTAATCAGGACATTGAAACGCTCGCTTAATTCCCTATTTCTTTTATGTTCATCGACCATAATGCAGTGCGGAGGTGCCAGACCGGATAGGCCACCACTCCTCCTGCTTTCAGCCAGGCACGCCGACCAAAACAAACCATGTGGCCCCATTCATCAACCCCAGCCCACTTCACATGGTACGCATAACTCAAGTGTAAATGTGAGGCGTTTGGGTTCAGCCGTGCATTCGGTCTACTCTATCAAAATGTCTGCGATGCATTCTCTCTGAGGTAAAGCTAAACTTGTACGGTTGAATGCGTCTGGTTCTACTCATCGATGTGGAGTTCAGACATTGTGTCGGGGGGGGGGAGTTTTAACGAGAAGCGCAGCAGCAAAGCAGCTTAGCCCGCGCCTCTCACTGCCCGACGAAACGAGAGCTGGGAGGAGAGGACTTCCCTGTAATTTGTTCATTAGAGGTCACTGGGAGCTGGAGGGTGTACACAGTGAGCAATCCCCACATAAATGATGGACAGACATCAAAATAACGTGGCATGGACACACGTGTGAGAGTGAATTTTTCACGAGACAAACACTCTATTTAATAGAACAACATCTGTTTAAATCTTGCTGATTATCAGGGGGGAGAGTAAATATCAGTTTTCTCTTTGCATAAAAGGAATGGGATTACCATGTATCGCATTTGTGTTGGAGGGACTCGTCCCTGGGAGGCTTTGTTTCTCTCCCTCAAAGAGGAGCAAAAAGGCTTCAGCTGTTACCGCTCATGCACGCTCCGGGGTTATTGTTGACGTCCTCCGGTGAATTAATTTAATTTGCCAGACAGCACTAGCATTGATGAAACCGGGTTAGCATTGATGTTAGCATTCAGAGAGGAACAAATGTCGTGATTGCCTAGGCAGATGTTGCGGTAGCTTATCCCAATTTAAACTCATACTGGGACGATGACGCTAACCTTATTCAGCAGCGCTTGCGCTAGCTAACCTCATTCAGAGTAAAAAAAAAAGCCATATTTCTCAGGGCCCCCCATGCAGAGAGAGCTGATTGTACTCCAGGGCGTTGAGAGATGAAGTGGCTGTGTCAAGGTGGCTCACTGAGTGCAACACCACTCAAGTCGTATCCGTTTCCCGCTTCCACATATGTACATTCAAAGAGCACCCTAGCATTCACTGCACCTGTACCTGAGGAACACGTGTGTGTGTGTGTGTGTGTGTGTGTGTGTGTGTCAGAGCATGAGTCGTGTGAATGCGTTTAAGATGAAAAGGAAAGAAGAAGGGATGGAAGCTGTGTGTACGTGTGTTATTTTTTCCCCCTTTGCCACATTTTCTGTTTTCATTTTGCTCATTCAT
>NC_140279.1:8244113-8264827 GCF_964030765.1 Micromesistius poutassou
AAGAAATGCCCTCTTATCAAATGTGTTAATAAATATATTTGTAGTCGCATTCCTGCATACAATGGCATTGTGGTCCGTCAACACCGATGGGTAAAGGGTTAGGTAAAGGTGGAGGTAAATTGATTCTGTTATTGGAGCTTCAGGTGAGTTGGGTTGGAAGAATGCTAACAAAAACATTGAATACCCTTAAATAACCCTTAAATAATTAAACATTTACTTTGACATCTATAATATAATATATAATATCACAGTCAAAAGCTGTGTGCGCCTGGATGATATTATGAATACAACGTCTCTGGTCCTTCCACATCAATCTGAAGTCGCGTAATATGTGCTTTGTTCTTTTGTTTCTTGAGTTTCTTGAGTCAGTATTTTTAAAGGTGACATATTATGAAAACAACACTTTTCCTGGGATCTGGGGTGTTGTTTTGGGTCTCTGATGCTGCCACATGCATACAAACTTTGAAATAAGTCTGTACATGCTTTTTTGAGTGAGATATGCATTTCTGAAAGTGGTTTTCAGATGAGCGAGTCTGTTTCGGAGCCTACTCTTACGTAGGAAGAAGGTACATTTGAATATCAATAGGCTTACTATATAATTGCCTAGCTTCTAGCGATAGCTACTAGTTACTTATTTTTATTTTATTTGCACTAACCACTATGACACACATTTTCCCAGAGCACGTTAACATGCATACTGAATCACAGGGTCAGTCCCTGCAAGCGTCTCATGCTTATACATTTTATTTTAGTATCTTTCACTGTCCAAATTATTAATGTGGATATTTTATCATCTTGTTCATGTTGTATGTATATGCTGTGTGTGATGTCTTCAAGCTACTCGCCTAACCAGGAATACTCCATACTACACACTAATAGATTTAATATTTACAAACAAACCTGATCGAGTCACAAAATCATATAATTTAGTTAGTGGTTTGTCTGATCACAACATGATACTAATTGCAAGAAAACTCTAGCTGGGTATTTTAACAACAATCACAAAGCAGTAAAACTTGAGAGTCCCCGTAAGGATCTCACTGAGTTTGAGAATGGATTAATGACTGGGATGAGGCTCTACAACACGACCAAATGAATGCTGTAATAAAATGATCTCCAGCATTGGTCGTATTGTTGACAAGTTTATTAAACAACGCAAAAAGCCACAGAGAAAAATACAGCTCCCGTGGCTAAGTGCTAATGAAGCTAATGAAGAGAAGAGATTTTGCTCTGAAGACCTTCCTCAAAATTCGAATTAACACTGACTTGCATTTATTCAAAGGGCTGAGAAATCGGGTAGTTAAGGAACTGCGCATTTCAAAAGCAAATTATTATATTCAAGTCCTGTCAGAGGCCAAAGGAAATGGTAATATAATTTGGAAACAAATAAATAGTTTAATAAAACCAATGTCACCCATAAATAACTTAAAATCTGTGAAGACATCATCTCTGATCATATACAAGTCGCTAACAAATTGAATGATTTCTTCATTCAATCTGTTAAAGATCTTGCCACAAACTTCCCCCATATCAATACTAATAGGAATGTTATAGCTCCTGATGAAGATGATGAAGACGACTCATTTGAGATCAGGGAAGTTGACCAATCAGTTGTCTTGAAAGCTATTAACAATTTAAAGATCACTTTTTCTAAGGATATATATAACCATATATTTTTTGACCCATCCAGCAGCATCCTGCTGAATTCTTGGAGTCTGAGGTCCTGCAGGAGCCTCCCCTCCTTCTTCAGGATCCGAAGGTTCGAACATTTATGGTTGAACTATTGAAGCTGCCATGTCCGCTACTTTCACACACTACATTACACTCTCTACACAGTACACTCTCTCCGTAACCATCATAAACCAACAGTTTATGAGCAGGGTGTGTCCAAATGAGCAGTAGCTCATTTGTATGCATTGCAGCTCATTTCAATTTAAAGCTACAGACAGCAGAAACAGCACATTCTGAAAGGGACTGAAACAGAGGGAATAGCTGTAGGCAAGATTTTTTTTTCCTAAAAGCTATTTCCAGCAAACTTTTTCTGGAACTCATATACTATGTTTACTTGTTGAAAAAACGTCATAATATGTCACCTTTAAGGACTTCGGCCCACCATCATAACTTTCTTGTTTTGTAAACGTCATTAACTTTTCAATCTCAAACATGCACATTTTTTCTAATTGTGTCTGTTTTTCCTTTAATTGTAGCTTATCCTCATTGCTATTTGTTTGTCTATGTCTATTCTCTATTGTTGTTATGTCCTCAATTAGCTGTTGTGCTGCTCTTCTTTTTATCCTAGCTGAATAGGATCTATCCTCTGTCATTTATTTCCACATAGTCTTTTAGTTATTTTTTTATTCTTTCTATGAACTCTATTTCCTGCAGAAGTAAATTATTTATTTACCCTTACTAGTTTGTAATGTTATTATTAGGGAAATGGCTTCATGATCTGACATGTTTATTGAGCTGATGTGGCATGTTTTAAATAGCGTTACATTATGTTTATACAAAAAAAAAATCAAGCCTATTATAAATTTAATGTCTCCCTGAGTAACTTATATATTGTATGTTCCCTTTCATCTGGGTGGAACTCTATGTGTCTACAAGTCCCAATTCAGAGCATGCCTTCCTCAATAGATTGGCGTTTTTCTCTGCCCTATGAGCCTTGGTACTTGATGAATGTAGTTTTGAATTCAACACCAGATTTAGGTCCCCCGCCATTATTACCACTCCCTTTGTCTTTGTAGCTAGTAGGTCTATTAATTGTACCATAAGTTCAGGGCCCATATCGGGTGGATAATAAACATTCAAGAGAGACTGTTTGATTCCTTCTATTTTACCAACTGCTAGGACATAGATCCCTTCTTTATCTGTGAAGCAGTCTTCTATTTCAAAAGTTACATGAGGTTTAATTATTATTGCTACTCTCCTTTGTTTTGAGTTATATGTGCTATAATATACCTGACTAGTTTATACCTGATATACCTGATTATTTTCTTTAATTTTTCATGTTCCGGTTTTTCCAAATGGGTTTCTTGCAAGTAATCTATGTCCGCTTTCTCTTTCTCCATCTCCAGCTTAATCTTTTTCCTCTTTATGACATTATTTATCCATTAACCATTTACATTCAGAGATATAACTTTCAAATCACACATGAATCATGATACAGCCCACAGGTTCTTGGAGAAACTAACCTTTGTTTTTATCTGATTATATTACTCTGGTGTACTGCAACATGGCATAGGCAGATATATGCATATGCAAGTGTGTGTGTGTGTGCGTACGTATGTGTATGGGGATACATGTATGAATGGGTATATGCATGCATGTCTGTGTTGTGAACGTCAAGCCATTGATGGTTAACCAAAAAAGAAAAGATAGAAAAGACAACAGAAAAACACATACACATACACTATAGGTTCCATCTGTACCACCCCAGACAGAGGTGATATCCCATGGTTGTTATTAACATCTTTGGGATCAGGGTGTCAGCCCACATTGTAAGCATGTACATAGTATACCCTTTTGTGTCTTGCTTGTAGTAAGAAACCCCCTCTCGCCCTCCCCTTAAGTTCGAAATTTATATCTATACTTAGTATCCAAATTGCCCAGAAAAGAAAAACAAAACCAAAACTAATTGTACTCTTCCATATCTCTATCTTTCCCTTTAATCAAATAAGCCAATTAATTAACCATATCAATTTAAACCAATAGTTTTTAGGATGCCATCTTCCATCCCTCATCCCTATATGCTCCTCTTGGAGGAGCAGTTCGTAAGGAAACACGATGCGACACCACGCGACACATGACGCTTTCATGCTCAGTGTAGCTCCCAATGTATTATAATAATTAGAAGTAGCATATGTAGTATTATTCGTATTTTAATTATTATTATTGTTTTGTAATGGAAGGACTACTGATTTGGCTGCTTTTTTAGTATGTCACGCCTTCTTGTTTATAGCTGGCTGTTTCCGATCGTCCTCTTTGTTCCCTTCTCCCTGCTCATTTCATCATCTCTCCCTCTCGTCTCCCCTGTCACTTCCTGATCTCTGCCGTCACAAAGCAATGTCCTTCCAGCCCTCTCAATCATTTGCACACAGGCAGTGCTGGAAGCCATCCAAGCCCAGTCCCCTGAGTCCTGGCTGGGCAGGTTCCAAACTGGCTCCCCTGGCTTCGGTACTGGGCCTGTTGGCCTGAGAGTAGGTAGCTCAGGGAGCCCATTGTCAAAGAGAGATTAACCACACAGGGAAGCCATTGTTTCAGATACACACACACACACAGGTTGATTGAGTCTACACAAGTGGAAACGGCAGTGAAGGCATGAATGCAAACGAGAAACATGAGACCTAATTGTCAAACACAAAATGCTCCAAACACAGCCATTATTTTACTAGAATGGGAAGGTGAAGATTAACTAACTGATGGTTGCATAGTGTGTGTGTGTGTGTGTGTGTGTGTGTGTGTGTGTGTGTGTGTGTGTGTGTGTGTGTGTGTGTGTGTGTGTGTGTGTGTGTGTGTGAGATTAGGTGTGTCGGTGTGTCCTTCTAATCTTCTGTTGACCATGTCTCAGCAATATAACACCTAATGCAGGAGGTGCAAGTCCTATAGCCTGACAATCAGAGCATGCAACACACACACACAAACACACACACACACATTGCAGATGCTAATCCTCACACAGCCAGGATAAATGATAAGAAAAGGAAAAGGAAAGGAAAATGTGGGAGTGAATGAAAAGGGATGTGTGCTTTCTATGTGCCACATGCAACGCAGACAAACCCACATGCACACACACATTCAAACACACAAATGTTTACACAACAAAATAGATACAAAAAGACACACACACTCACACTCACACTGTACCACTATCTTCCCATCTTTCCTCTCGGCTCCCTTCTTCACTCCAATTTCCCCAACTTCACCCCTCAACCCTCTCCCATTAGAGCCCCTCCCACAACCCCACACCACACATGTGCGCGCACACACAGGTTCACACAAAAACCCACACACACCACCACCACCACCCCCACAGACTCCATGCTGCAGCTCACAGGAGAGCTGGCACACTTTGGAGGATATATTTAGAAATGAGGTGCAATCCCAAGGCCAGCAGAGAGAACAGAGAGAAGAAGCTCCTTACACACACACGCGCACACACACACGCACACGCACACGCACACGTCTACACACACACATGCACTCACGCACACACACACACACACACACACACACACACACGCGCGAAAGCACGCATGCACACACACACACACACACACACACAGACTCACGCACATACAAACACATGCGCGCCCACGTACGTGTCACACACACATGGACATGGTCTTAACACACACACACACACACACACACACACACACACACACACACACACACACACACATATACCCAGGCATGCACGCAATCATCCGCACTCACACACACCACACCACAAATGAGCACACAGATGCTTGAATCAACACTTATTAATTCCGGTATAGAGCAGTCAACAACAAGTATCATGGGAGGGTTTGTTTTCCTTGTGAGAAGGAGAAGAGGATAGAAGGGAGGAGATGAGAAGAGAGCGGAAGACGCTAAAATAAAGGAAAAGCAGAGACACGAGAGCAATAGAGAAGTGAAGAGAACAGAAGAGCAGAGACAAGAATAGAAGGATTGGGTGGAATCTTAATGTCCATGGCGAACCCCCTTGAGTGAGACAGCGTGTCAGGGTGGTGGAGGAGGAGGAGGAGGGAGGAGGAAGACGTGGAGAAGGGGGGGGGGGAATTTTGGGGGTATGTGATGGAAGATGAAGGAGAAAGGGAGGGATTTTGGGGCAGTGGGAGGGGTGAGAGAGAGGAGGGCTCTTGGCTCGTTTAGTTCTAACGATGAAAACCCATCATCTCACAGACAGACATACACACACACACACAAAAACACACATGGCTCAACCTTTGTGTGCAACAGCCTCTCCGCATCACTGCCCATGCCTGACCAGCCTCTCCCCCTCCTAGGCCTCCTAGCCTCTTCCATCTCTCCCTCCCTCCCTCCCTCTCTCTCCTCCTCTCACACTCTCCCGTACCTTCACTTATCTGCTGTTGTTATTACCATTTCACCTCTCCACTCTCCTCTATCCCCTAACATGCCCCCCCCACCGCCGCCCCATCCTACAGGCATGCACTCCAGTCATCCCTCGCCGCCCTGTGGAATCCATTCATCCATCCAAACAGCCATTTAAGGGACACACTCATGCATATACACTGATTTGAAGCATGGCTTACCTCCCGACCCCCTACCGGGCAGTCAAACTACCAACCAGTTGGACCGGCTTCCACCGCCCTCCACCGTCCAGTAGAACCACTCAGCAGGACCATCCTAGGGCCTATGACTGCTGTCAGCCGTAGGGAGTGAGCTGGTTCCAGTTTTTATTGAAGCAGTGTTACCATTAAAAGCACATTAACGGCTGTTTAGCCCTGTCACAACACTGTGGCTTGGACCAGAGCTCTCCATTAGACCCATTATGCACACGTGTGTGTGTGTGTGTGTGTGTGTGTGTGTGTGTGTGTGTGTGTGTGTGTGTGTGTGTGTGCGTGTGTAGGTGTGTGTGTCTACATGTTCAGCTGTCACGTCTAATGTGCTTGTATTCTTAGTCCCTTTGTCTGTGATTGTTTGGAAGGCAGAATTCAGAGTTGTAGAAGGAATAAACACACAAACAGACATGGTTCTTGAATGGAGGCCAGAAATGATGAGAAGCAATTTTCTATTTGTTAATTTTAGATCTGAATCTAATTTGTTTTCGGCAAGGCTCACAATCAATGAATCAAAAATGTCATTGCTGCTCCGAAACGTTTGACACGCAAACAGCACATACCAACCACATACCTGTGTGAAGCGGTCCACATATGTTTAGTGTTCAGCAAAGCGTTGATGCTCGGTACGGTTGGTATAGGAAGCCAGCCAGCGGACGGAAGTTTTAAATCATGAAACATGTTTTTAGGTTGGAATGGAGAAACCTGTGGACGTTTTGACTCTGTTGGTTTTCAAACGTCAAACAAGCAGTGGTCTGATTTGAATTGCTCTTAGAGGTCAGCGTCAACTGGGGTCAAAGGCAAAATAGTTTGAACTCTTGAGTGCAGCATCAAGGTGGAGAATCCGAACTACGGCCCGCTAAGGCCAGGGTAGCGCCAGTGCCAGGCGGGGCTTCCATGCTCCACTCCATAGGAATGTTTTGGAAATGCTGCGAACAACAAGGCTGAGAGCTCATTGTGTGCTCACAGCTTAGAAGGAGACCTTCCCAATCCCACTTATGTTAACATAGCACAGTATGTTAACATACCTGTTAACATTCAACCCTTAAACTACTATGATGAGCAGTACATAGAACTGAATACAAAAATGATTACTCTGATACATTTTAAGGGGCACTTCCCAAATTACAAAGCAATTATTAATTCATTGTGAGGAGACAATATAGATAAAACATATTTAGCAGAACAGTTCAAAGTAAATAGATAATTAAGACTTTAGAGGCACAGGTGTGTTAAAACTTGATTAGCACAACAATCAAATATTCATTTGTCTGCATAATTTTGTCACAGTAAAACAAAATGCTTCCTCTCAAGAGTGCACTGAAAATGTAGGATTTCTGCCTCGCTTGCTCAATCTCTTTCCATCCCTTTCTCTCTGTCTTTCTCCATCACTCCCTCCCGCTCTCAAATAAAATCATAAAGAGAAACACATGCACACCTGCACCACACACACACAAACAAACAAACACACACACACACACAGCAGATGTTCTTTGTGGTGTTTAAAAACAGAATCTAGCCCTAGATTTCCACCAAGCATGAATCTGGGCTACCCACAGTAAACAGTGCCTGGAAAATAAACCAAGTAATATTTGTATTAAAAACCTCCCTGAGGGGGAGATGTGAGATCACCCTGCCTTTAAAGCCCTCCCCACGCCAACAGCAGGTGAGCATCCACCTGAACCCCACCCCCAAGAGGTTGACTTCACGCGGCTCTCAGACTTTAAAGGAGGAGTTCATTAAAAACTGAAAAAATCACAGAGAGAAGGAATAAGAGAGGAAGATGAAACATAGAGTAGGAGGAGGAGACAAATTGTCAAGTACAGATGGAGATAGAGAGAGCAAAAGAGGGATTACTTACATTTGGCTTTTGACAGACCTGCTGTTTAAGATCAATACTTAGAATTGCATGCATGCGCAGGCACACACACACACACACACACACACACACACACACACACACACAGAAACCCAGGCAGGCTCATCGATAATTGTGGTGCAACAGAAATCCAGTAAACCACAATAATGAACACACATGTGTCTCCAAATATCTCACCCACCACATTGCTGCTCACTGGGTCTATCAAGCACAGTGTAAGAACACACATGCACATATACAAAACTTATACATACATACATACTGTACATACTCATACAGATATCTACAAACATCTCCATATAATATACCCTATCCCTCTCTCTCTCTTTCACACATACAGACGCACATGCATGTGAATGTGTACACGCGCACATGCAAATGCGCATGTACACATTCACATGCACAAGCACATATGTGCATGTGTATGTACACATTCATTTTTTTTTCACAAACGCAACCTGGAATTGCTACAGGTTTGGCCTCAGAAGAGTTTGGTGGCAGGTGTGGAAGGTCAGTCCGAGACACACATACCTGCACACACACACATAAACACAAAACACTACTGCCCACACAACTCCACACGGGTACATACAGTACACACAAAGAGGCTGATGGGATACATAAATCACAGACAATTACAACATAAACCTGAGCTAGTGATGCACAAAGCATCTGATGCTACAGCACAAGACTGATCCCAAACACACACACACACACACACACACACACACACACACACACACACTCACACTCACACACACACTAGACACAGACTTTCGACATGTCTTCATTCATATAGACTATGGCAGAAGCCAAACTCATTGACGAATACAGGAGGTCCTTGAGGAGGGAGTGTGTGGGGAAGGGTCTGCATCATGACACCACTATCCATTTACACTTTTTTCAGGACAAAACATGTAATTTTTAACGGTCTGAAACGCAAGTATGAAATGCGAAACGCAAGTAGCTTTGTGGGCGGATATCTGGCACTGTTGCCTATTACACCGGCAGATAAATGACTCTTTGCGCCCGACGCAAATCTAAAATGGGTTGGTCTGAAGTAGCTTAATTGTTTTGGGCGTAACATGCAATAAACCAATGAGAGTGCCATCTTCCATCTCTTTTAAGAGCCAACGCACTTCAAATGGCTCAGTTTATGGTCAAATAATAGGCCTAATTCACACATAATAGAGTAGAGTTGACATAGATAGAGATAGAGTAGAGTTTATAGAGATAGAATAGAGTTTTATTCTACAACTTCAAAAACACTGAGTCGTAAATTTTGGCAAAGAGAACTTAACACATCTATGATATGAGGATATCATGTGGCCGCAACTGTGGGTCTATTTAATGATGTACGGCAATACATGTCCCCCTGTTAATATACATTGCCATGGACTGTATTATGCGTTAGATGTTTAGTTTGCGTGTGTTTAAACAGATGGGTGCACACATATTGTTGAACTGCGGGCCAAACATCACCCGCATTCATTCATTCTTTTAAACACTCACTCGCAGTAAAACTATGTTTTCTGATGATCAAATACTCATCAATCCTATTTATTATCCTAGTTATGGGCTTGTACACGATGTCTGTGTAACCAATGTTATCATTAACCCTAAAACAAGATTTTGTTTTGGAAGGCTGGGATATACTTTGCTCGAGTTAATTATTGTTATTATTATTATTATTTGAATGCATGGCATGAGCCTACAGTGTTCATACAGCCCCTCTGGAAATACAGTTTCACACATATGAACAATCTTTGACAGCATAATATTTAAATTAGGCTAATCGTTTGCATGTTTGTGCTGTGTATAGCCTACGTGTGTGTAAGCTTATGTTGCATGGCACGTCAAAATAGCAACATCAAATGCGCTATCCGCTAGTGCATTTAGACCAGGTATTTGCCGGTCAGTGGTGCAATTGTTTTTTGGATCACTAAAATAGCACCAAATATCATTTGCACACGCCTCTGCTTTTCGCCAACACTCTCCATGGCACGTGTAGTGCAGTGGCGCGAGTTTGCTGCGGGGGAAAATCTGCTTTACGCAGGGTGTAAACTGGCAACGATACATGCGTCGATTGTAAATTGCGCTGGGTGAAAGATAGGGCCCCTAGTCTTACAGGACAGATGGCCTTTAAGACTGCAAAGGATCAAGGATGGCCAAGGATCCATCTATGTGTCATAACTCTACCTCTCAACAGCACCACCAAAATAAACAAACAAGCAACAAACAAAAATGGCTCATACATAATCCTTGGATTTAATTTGTGTTCACAGACGTCAATGTCCAATTCAGTAAAGACATGCCTGTGTTTAATGGAGCTCTTCTGTGTGTGCATTCTGATCTCAGGCATCTGTTCAACTGGGATGCATGTTGACTTATGGCTACATATGGATTAATACAGATTGAGAGAAAGACAGTTTCTGCTATTGGGCAAATCTTGCCGGGGTGGTATTAAATATTTATGAATATGATGTCTGTATTAGATATTATGTCTTCTGGCAAACAAAAACACAGAAATAGACTCTTCCTGAAATCAGAGAGCTTTGCTATCAATTAAAATTCAATTTTGATGCATATAAGCCTATTTTATACTTGGGGGTCATGGTTCTCCCACACAATAACATCAATAGACACACATACACCTGCATGTTTTATGTGTTTGTGATTAGTGTGTGTGTTTAATGCACATCTGCGTGTGTGCATAACTGTGCTACTATAAGCGTTAGTTCTGTACATGTTCTGCGTGTCGATGAGAAGAACAAGCAACACTTGCATGTGAGCCTGAGCTTGCATGTCAATTGTGTACTTGCTATAAGATAAAAGTAATTGGACACCAGTTTAATTTTCCCCCCCACCAAAATATTAAGCTGCATTCCTTCTGGAGTCGAGCACTGGGATGTGAATATTAAAAGGTGCTTCAACAGTCGCAGCAGGGACTATAATGACATTGAGTTTGCTGCTTTCACAGAGCCACTGTGAAGAGAACGTTTGCCTGGTGTTCAAAGTCCCCTACTTCGTATTAACGCAGCCAAGGAAGGCATACAGAAAATCTAAATAAAACACACAAACGAGCTCAGAGGGAATCAGACAGGAGAACTTTTGGGCACATATTCAGATCTGGAAGATTGCCATGTAACCAGCCCTGAAGGTAGGAATCGAGAGTTCTAAAGCGAGAGAGCAGGAAAGAGCAGAAAGTGAGCATAAATTTACTCAACAACAAAAAAACGTCCTCTCCTTCCCAACGTCTCTGTGCAATTTAGAAGTGTTGTAACATTCACCGGAGATTGACAGGCAAGATGGATTCCTCAAACCATTCAGAAAAGAGCGACCCTGATTGGTCAAAAATGAGCTGGTAGAGGTCTAGAATCTAAAGTGGCTCTTACAAAGGCAGGCATACTCAACTCAAAACGCATATTCTTACAGCACAATTCACTCACTTATAGATCATGGATGGCTATGGCATTTATAACTATAATTACTATAATTACATTGAAATAGTAGCCCTTAATTATTACCTGCAGCACCTTTCATGATAATATGTGAGGTGGGGAAAAGATGTTATTGGTCATCATACAAGTAGGAGTGTCACCCGAGATTCAAAAAGGACATACTGGAGCCTGTGTTAAGGTAAATGTGTCTTGAATCCAAATGAGGTTCAAGCCTTGCGTTGAAGTTGCATTGTGATTTTATTTACAAAACTGCAACACTGACAAACAAGAACGACGACGGAAACTAACAGAAAACATCTATACTGACTGATGTCAGCATAGTTGGAAAACATGTCGTTGATCACAAGCTGCAGTCTAGCCATCCTCGGACCACATCCCTGCTCCCACATGTAATGTCCCCATGAGATGTATTTTATACAAGCCTGTTTCTAACTGTTTGAAGCCAGGGCCAAGTTGAGCTTGACCCTCAGCCTCTGGGGCCCACTTAGACCCACATAAATAAACCTGAATATACACAGAAACTAGAATTGCCAAATTATCATTAATGTCAAAACAAACTGGGTGTCGGTTTACAAACAGTGGTGGGCTCAATCAGAGTTACAATGAGCATTTGGTGCACATATCAACAAACGTGAAGCGCAGGTTCAAACAGTCAATAATCAAATATGATTGTATTTTGGAGTGCAGCCCAGTAGCCACTGTGCCACAGCCTGGTTCTGGGCCCCAACCCATGGTTGGAGATGCACTGGCTTACACTGCGAGCACCTGGTGCCAAAGTAGGCCACTCTTGGATACTGTATAATCAGCTCCGACAAAAAATCTGTCTCGACAGTGTAGAGACCCTGCACTGGGGGACCCTTGTGGTTTATTTTTTGACTGTGAAGAATTGTTACAAACAGGGCACCACTGCATAAGAGATGATCCTATGTCTCTGATATTTCATCACAGCAGCTGAATAAATGGCGACCAGATGCTTTCAAAAGAGCCCTGAGCAATCCCATCCACGAGCAATGTAATACGCATCACTCACAGACTGCTGAGAATACGCTGTTATAATGATCTCAGAGACACACACACACACACAAATAAATCCACACAAACCAAAACCAACACCGCAGATACACAAATAACCCGCCGACATACGGCCATTTAAAAAACGAAACGACGCAAGGCGCATACAAACATACAAAATGAAAAAAAGTCTTGATGTCCAAAACCAAGTTAATTAGCCGTTAAATATTGGCCATCCGGACACTGTTTAAGAGGCTCCACTGTTCTCTTCACGAGCAAAATGTGCTTAGCATCACACTTAGCCTGCTGAGAAACCCTTACCAATTAATATTCCTTAAGAAGAGCTGCTCCGTAGAGGCCTCGTGCAGAGCACAGGAAACCTGCACCATGCCAAGATGAAGCGATACATGGAGAATAGATGGTGTGTGTGTGTGTGTGTGTGTATGAGAGAGAGCTAGAACAAGAGAGAGAGAGAGAGCGACTGGCACTTCTGACTTAGACAGAACGTCTATCTGCCATTTAACCATGGTGTGCATTGTCTCCATCTCACCATAGCTTGTGGTCTTTATGTTGTGTAACTTTAGTATAAGTTGTATGGCCCTACATAGCTACTTCAGGATCTATTCTAGGTGTGATGAGCATGTCAGCGAAAAAGAGTGTGACGTAGAATCGTGGATGATCCACGTTGATGGCTAGCAGCTAATGTTGCGGCTAACAATTTAGGGGATTCGACCATGCAATCACCATGCTAAAAGTCACAATAAAAAAAGGACAGTGTACCATTTGAGAGCTAAATCACGCAACAAAAAAATGTATTCCTTTTTAGGAAAGCCTGTGATAGTCGCTGATTGTGACAGAACCGAATGTGTGAAACCCCATTCATTTTCCCATAAGGAATTAATTTGGCAACATGGGCATGGATTACGTCACTTGAGAAGTCTATTGTCCAAATCCTCCTGTTCCCCCTCTTCCTGACTGCTCTCTCTCTCCTTGTAGGCAAATTCCTCACATGAACATTCTGCAGAATTCCATTCTGCAGCTAGTGCTGCCACTAGCTGCAACAACACTAATTTAACATCTAATGTTTTGCCATATCTTGTTAATGATTTACAATCTTTAGCTCTGTGAGAAAGCGGTATTGCACCCCCAACTCACACGCAGTACCGGACGCAACCAAGGAGTCACTGAGTAGAAAGCAGGAGGCGGCTCAGAGAGTTAAAGGTTCAAAAATGGTGCCAGGTTTATTCAAAGTGCAAAAGTTAGAACAAAAGAATGAAGCCTCACAGCAAGCTGTTGCATATCAAATGCCCGCCTTTCTTTTTCTCCCCAACCAGTCTCCCCATCAGGGTTAAATAGGCCTGCCAATCTGATGCCAATTGGAAGAGCCCACTGGGATAGGTGACAACATCAACACAACAACCACAGAAAATAGCCCCAACAACTATTTCATTATACCACACTAAATTAAAATATCTATACACACAAAAACACGTTTTTGAAATCAACAATTACAACGACACACAGGAGCATAAATGCCGCCTCATCACCCCCGCCACTAGCAACCCAATTAACTGTCCCAGAACAGAGAATAAGGACCTGGCTCCAATGCCGAACACATTTCCCCACGTTTTTTTTTATCAAATCAACATAGCCTAATGGGTACAGATAACGGAATCAAAAGAAGGCCGGTGTGTTGACGGTGATAACACAACAACAACATTTCCACCGAGCGCTACACTTTGGATTGATGTGGAAGGGGTGCCGTAGCCCCCCTACATGTATTATTAGTGGATCGGTGTGTTGTGTTGTGCGATGCAATGTGCAATATACTACACATCGTCTATCACACTCGGCATCTGATCCCCCTACCCCCTGTGGTTCCCCCACCAGCACGGCCCCTCCTGTTCCTGCCGAGAGCTTCCTGTTGTCTCAAAGCAAGCAAAGTATGGCACAGCATGCCGGAGCAGCTCTGCACTACTCATCATCACCTCAGCCAGCTCTCTGCTAGGTCGAACTTAACGCCAGCTCTGAAGTTGAGTATGGCAATGAGCTCAAGATTCCTGGAGCTTGTTTGACTCACATCAAACCGGAGTTGATCTCACTTCAAATATAGTCAGATTGTGTATGACCTAGAGTCGAAACCTCAAATATGCAGCACTATGTCAGGTGTCAACTAGACTGCTGTGATGCTGTGGAGAATATGCATCTGTGCATATTCATCTACGTGTGCATGTGTGTGTGTGAAGGTGTGAATACACCTAAAGTGTGTATCTGTACAGTACACTCAACGCGTGTTTGTGTGTTTGTTTGTGTGTTTGTTTGTGTGTTTGTTTGTGTGTGAATTTGTGCTTGTGTGTTTGTGTTAAGATTAAGAGGTTAAGATTAATCTGGTTTGTAGTTGCTCTCTATGTTTACTGTGTCCTATCCTACACACTGTCCAATGCATTCAATGATTTGAATACATTTAATTAATCTCTGTTTATCCCACTGGTTGTAAGGATCTTTTATTGATTGTTGCTTCATTTACCCTGTGAAGCCGAAGACCCTTTGCCGAAAATTGTCCCCTAAGATTCGCTTAGGGGACAATACAAAGTTTCAATCTCTCTCATTATTGATGAAAATGGAACTACAGCACATTATATGCATCTTAAGCTACAAATTGCTAAGGGACTGCATCATATTTCTTTGCATATTTTTCAACAAATCCCTCAAGGACTGCAACCACACAACAAGAGCACGAGTAAGAAAGAAAAGACAGGTCAAAAGGGGAGGAAGAAGGGAGGAGGAAGGAGACAAGGAAGGAATGGGAGGAAGGGAGAAGGGGTTATGCCTGGGGGGAGGAATGTGAAGAGAAACACTTCTATTCTGTGTTATTAATTAAGCCTAATCAGACCATATAGCGCTGATCAGACAATAGTAGTATATCCGGCATATTATGTGGTGTGTGTGTGTGTGTGTGTGTGTGTGTGTGTGTGTGTGTGTGTTTGTGCTATGGTAGGAAAACACACACACGCACACACGCACACACACTCCTCACCCGCTTCCCCTGGCAATCACTTTAGGTTGAGCTGCCTCCGTAGCTTCTGGCTCAGGATGAAGGCCTGTGGCATCCTCTTTAGGTTCAGGGTTTGTGTATCCCGGGGAGCAGCAAGCCCCCGGCCAGGCACAGCAATGAACCCTGTGTGGAGGGAGGGGCACACAGTCTGGGTGACCCTCTGTTTGAAGAATAACTCTTTTCACAGCCTCCCTAATCTCTAGTCAAACAACACGTCCAATCCTGACCCAGGAGACGGCCCTCATCTCCCTTCACACACACACACACACACACACACACACACACACACACACACACACACACACACACACACATACATACAGACACACTAATACACATACACACACACACACACATACATACACACACACACACACACACACACACATACACACAATAATACACGTACACACAGGACATACACATACAGATCACTGATCACCACAAGAGAGAAGAAACAATCAGTACGTTTACATGCACAGCTTAATTCGATTAAAGCCATAGCTCGACTATGCTCCTCAATTGGACAACTGCAATTGTCCGCGTATACATGGCGGTGAGTAAATCGATTCATTGGCCGAAGCGTGTCATGCCCCAGTACAATAGGTGGCGCTGTGCCCATTTCAACTAGAACAAACAAGAAAGATGTTGCTCGAGAAAGAGTCTGCATAGGTCCGAGAGGTCGGAACAATGGAGTGTCGGAGAAATGATATGGACCCGAAGTGAACTGACAGCTGTCTGCTGAAACATTGCTTTCTCCTCCATGTTCATTTCAATCTGGACTTCAGAGAGTCAAAACCAAAGTTAATTTCCCCCAATTCCTTTTTCCCCATGGGCGAGATAAACCTGACTAGGAGTCTTTACTTGTTGTGGAAGTACCAGATTCATAATATCAGAGAATACCCCCGTCAGTTCGGCCGCGGAGCAATGAATGAATAAAAATCGTAGTTATTTTACAACCTTGTTGATGAGAAACATTTAGAACAACATGTACTTTTAATTCAGCCTTGGGTGAAATCGAAGCATAGTGCCTACTGAATGCATGTTGATGATGATACACTCCTTATAGGGGGTAACTACATTGGCATGACACTGGCTTCCTCCATCTTCTGCACCAGCTTTTTAAATAAATCACGACCCGAAGTGAGGTGACAGCTGTCTCCTGAAAACATCTTTCTCCCGCCGGAGCAGCCCCTCCGCTGCCCGTCCGTATACGGCATTCCCCGCCGTGGCATAATGAATGAATAAAGATCGTAAACACGTCGGGAGAGAAAAACATTTATTTTGACAGATGTGCCCGAAGTTACCACTTTACAACCTCGTTGATGACCCACATTTAGAAAAACATGTACTTTTAATTCAGCCTTGGGTGAAATGGAAGCGTAGTGTCTGTGTGCTTCCACCTTTAATGAATGCATGCCATGTGCGCTCCCGCGGCCGGGACACAATTCTTATAGGGGGTAACTACATTCACCGGCTTCCTCCATCTTCTGTGCCACCTTTTTAAATAAATCGCAGTTTCTCGTTTTCCGATGGCGACAACAACACGGCTATTGTCTCCTACTTCCGGCTCACGGCCCCGGGAAAAGATCTCGAGCATGCGCAGAACGCAATTCAACGCATAATCCAATTCGACTCTGTACATGCACGCTTAACTCGACTATGAATCGCATTATCTAGGGGTCTTAATTCAACTATGAGTAACCCAATTTGTTTCGAGTTTAGCTTGACTAAGGTGTATACATGCATCTTAGTAATCCAATCATACTTGGACTAAGCCAATAAGTCGGCTTTCTTGAGTGTCATGTAAACGCACTGAGTGTGAGAGAGAAAGAGAGAGAGAGAGAGAGAAAGAGACACAGAGAGATAGAGACAGAGATATATATAAAAAACATACACATATATATATATATATATATATATAGAGAGAGAGAGAGAGAGAGAGAGAGAGAGAGAGAGAGAGAGAGAGAGAGAGAGAAAATAAACCGTATAATAACAACATATTTGTGGAAAATGTGTAATTATTATATTGTGTTTTTGCATTAACCATTTTTCATTTGCCCTATTCTTTGGTATCTCATTGTGTGTTTGTGCTTTGGCAATGTAAGAGGGAAACAGCGGGGAAAGAGAGTGGACTAAAATGTAAACTTGTGCTTCGGTGAGAGACAAACGAAACACCTCCATGGCATACAAAAGTCACCTGGATCTCTTTGAAGCTCCTCTACATGGACCGGGTGGAACATGGTGCCTGTGGACAAAGAGCACCCAGGAGGACACTGAAGGGCCCAGCAGGGGCCCAGGGGTCCAAGCAGGTCCCAGGGGCACCGAGCAGGAGCTCAGGTGGCCACGGTCAGGAGGGAGCCAAAGAGAGCCCGGAAGCAGGAAGGATGTGTGTTTCCGTCATCTTTCTGCCTACACACGGGTCACAACCCTGTCTCTCCATTCGCTCCCATTCACACACAGGCACCCAGACACACACACAGATGAACACACACAGACACACGCGCGTGCGCACACACTGCCAGAGAGGACCAGAATATGTTACAGATCCTCACCCCAGTAAACAAACCTGTTTGACAGGCCCTGTGAGACGCAAACACGCACACACACACACACACACACACACACACACACACACACACACACACACACACACACACACACACACACACACACACACACACACACACACACACACACTCACTAACCTTTGTTCTTCCGAGGCTGTACCCTTTCATGTCAGAATGTTTGGCCCTATTTGTGAGAAGTCAGTTCCCCGCTGGGTCTGATTTGGACTGAACCATTCCTCATCAGAGGAGGGGTGGCCAGTGAGGACGAACATCCACTGTAATGTATGCTGCTGTACAAACAATTGTTTACTAACAAGACAAAGGGAGATCTGGGACACAAGGAAAGGGCGTGGACACAGATGGAGGGATGTAGGTTTAAGGATGAAAGGAGAGAATAAAAAGAATCTGAGGATGAGTGAGGATGGACTTATCCTGCCTTTCATCCTGCAGCAAGCCAGTCAAAACACTGGGGAGCAACCTTTTAACTGTACGCCAAAATTTAGCCTGGCACACACACATCCACTCACACACACACATACACACACAAACAAACATACATACATACACACACACACACACACACACATACAGGATTCTTCAGAATCACCATGGGATCTACGTAGAGAGGTGATTGATATTCTGCATGTCTGCAAAAATTCTGATAAGGAGGTCAGCCCAGAAAGCACACACACACACACGCAGACACACACTTGAATACACACACACACACACACACACACACACACACACACACACACACACACACACACACACACACACACACACTCACTGTTTAAACACAAAAGCACAAAGACCAGCAAAAAGTGTGCAAAATGTATTGATTGAGTAATTTCATCCATACGAGACCAAAGCACATTTGCGTGAGTTACACGGTGGCGGTCTCTACGGTTATTATGGCCCTGACAGTTACATGGGTATCATGCCTCCATCCCAGCCACTCCGCCTACCTCATCAGCCCATGTTTAGGGGCCATGAAATGGTTCAACACCAACCCAATTAATAACGACCACCCACAAACACGCACACACACACACACACACACACACACACACACACACACTCACACGCACACACTCACACGCACACACACACACACACACACCATTGTATGTTTAGGGGGCATGTCAGTGTTAAGAGCAGAGAGCCCATTAATTCAGCTCATTTAGCCTCAGTCAAGCCATCAAGCCACTGCCCCCATCCACTACAACACACAGCACCACCAGCCAAACTCTTCCATGTGCTCCTGTGTTTATTGCATAATGTCGGATGAATATGCAGCACTGGTAATGTTTTGAGGCACCTATCACATTTTTTTTTTACAGAAAAAAAAAAATCTCTCTCCCTCTACTTTTTTCCTTTTTCAGTATTTCATTTTTTCAAGTCAAGTCAATAAAATGTACATTTAAACCAGACATAGTTGGACAGACATCACTGCAACAATTCAAATGGTGGCACATTTCCACATACACACAAGCTGGCACACACCCACAACCTCTCATACACAGACACAAACAGACACATACACAAACACACACACACACACACACACACACACACACACACACACACACACACAAACATCTATATTTGAAATGCTAGCTTGGCAGAGGGGATTCAGTGAAGCAGAACCTCCGCTATTGGCATCAAATGTTTTTTTCTCTTTTGGTTGTTGGTTGTGTTTTTTGTTTCTTTGGCGAGAGGGGTTGACATTCAGAGAATTCAATCTAAATATGTCCCCAGGCCTTTACTAGAACAACAGGGCACTAATGTCACCAAAGGGAAACAGATGTGAAATACATGCACACCTTTAATGTTTCTGAGCCACCAGGCCTCGTACAGACCATAATCTGGGCTTTAGCCTGCATGCTGCGAATGACAAATTAATGGGTTAATACCATTTAACACGGAAAGGAGAGGGATGGCATGAGAGAAAGAGAGAGAGATGGAGCAAGAGAGCGAAATAGAGAGAAGGGGGGGGGGGGGGGGGAATTAACAGTTGCTGGTGTTTTCAGTAATAAATCGGGATAGAAAAATCTTAATTTCTTTATTTTCCTCTCTTTCATTAACCCAACTCTAAGTTGTTCTGACTGGCTGTCATCATTAAGCTGATTTGATTGGTCCGGCTGAACCGCTGCACATTTAATGGAAAACTCGACACGGGGTGTACTTACAAAGAAACACATAGAAACACACACACACTCAAACACACACATACACACACACACACACACACACACATAGATATTTACCCTGAATACATGCAAGACGAATGGCCTCCTTGCTTCATGGAGCACTCCATTAGTACATGGTCTTAGGGGAGTGAGATAGCAATAAGACCTAAGTGTGTGGGGGGGTGAAAATACTAACGTTGACCCATTCCAAAGGGAATGTTCATTGTTGTTGATGTCATTT
>NC_140279.1:8265027-8277527 GCF_964030765.1 Micromesistius poutassou
ACATATCCACGCTTACACACACACGGCCTCACCCCTCACACACAAACACACGTACACACACACACACACACACAAACACACCTCACACACAAACACACGTACGTACACACACACACACACACACACACACACACACACACACACAAACACACCCTTACCCTCACACACAAACACACGTACACACACATGCACACGCACGCACACACACACACACACACACACACGCACGCACGCACGCACACACAGACGCACGCACGCACACACACACACACACACAGTTGAACTCCATCTGATGTGGTCCTCATCGCTCTTTCCTCTCCATCCGTCCCCCCCCCGTCTTCCCTTAACACATCCATCCCACTTTTTCTGGTACCCTCGTTGTTATAATCTATGCATTAGGGTTATTCTTCTTCACCATGCTGATGCTACTGTCCTCTGCTGACGTTGTGTTGTTGTTTGTTGTTTTTCCCCGTCCACAGAGGGCAGATTGGCTGACCCTAAGTTGTGTTCATGTTGTTGAATGTCCTCCGCCGTGGGAGTGATTGTGGCTAGCGGGGAGTGGAGTGGTGCTCTGCTGAGGATGCTAAGCCCTGATTGGGGTCTGCCTAAACTAACAAACTCGGGGCCCCGGGGCCCCGAGTTTGTTAGTTGCCACAGCAGATGACACGTGGCAACATCCAGGGCTTGAGCCATGATTGATGTGCTTCCAACAGAAAATGTGTTCTGTGTGTGTGTGTGTGTGTGTGTGTGTGTGTGTGTGTGTGTGTGTGTGTGTGTGTGTGTGTGTGTGTGTGTGTGTGTGTGTGTCAGAGTATGAAGAACATGAATATTACAATTGGTAAAGCAGACCACCACCTTGCAGTACATGCAGACCACATCATTTAAATATAATTATGCAGAGAATGGAACACACATAATCTCTTACTGCTGATGGGTACCCCCCCCCCCCCCCCCCCCCCCCCACACACACACACACATACACATACACACACAAAGTCATGTGTGTCAGGGACATGTCCCACTGTGTCTCATATTATAAATATATATGTATTACCAAGATCTGTTAGTCCACATTTAATCAATACCATAATAACAGCAGAGAGAGACACACACACACAAACACACACACACACACACACACACACACACACACACACACACCACACACAGACAAGGCCAGGGAAATACAAATTCCACTTTGCATTCCTATCATACAAACCACAGCTTCAAACATAACCTGCCTACAATACAATGAGTGTGTGTGTGTGTGTGTGTGTGTGTGTGTGTGTGTGTGTGTGTGTGTCTGTCTGGTGGTTGAGTGAGAGTTGTGAAACAAAGCAAAACTTTAAAATGTGATCTAAGCGGGGGGCGACCTTGTCATTTCTGAAGTCATTTCTGTAATCCAAAAGACACACACACACACACACACACACATCTGAAAACACAATCAAACCTACACACACACACGCACAGAGGAACATCCACACAAACATTTCTGCCCCTTTTCTGAGGTTATTGTTTGAGGAACAGATAGAGTGTGAGAGACCAAGACGGCTGAAGGTGGTGAAACTAACTAATGCAGCTTTAAGAAGTTTCAGTCATCAATGTACTTTTTATATCCTCAATATTTAAACAAACATTTAAACACCATAAAATGGTGTTAACCAAAATATACATGTTTGGATACATGTGTTACAGTTAGTGTGTGTGTGTGTGTGTGTGTGTGTGTGTGTGTGTGTGTGTGTGTGTGTGTGTGTGTGTGTGTGTGTGTGTGTGTGTGTGTGTTTGTGAGCTCTTAATACAGATCGAGCTTTGAAACACAACTCCAAACACAAAATATTTCAATAAATAATAGCTAATTTGAGCCTCTTGCTGAAGGAATCAATTCCATGAGAAACCACGGCACATTCAACCAGGCATGAATGCAGGGCAACAGGTCATTATAGCTTAGTTACACCTTCCAAAGGTCAGCATCATCACCAGACCATGACACCACTCAGTTTCAAGTCAATATGCTTCTGCTGGTTTTCTTGCTACATGCTACAATTGCTTTGTTTACCATTTGCATTCTGGAATGTGAAATCTTTGATATACATATACCAATACAGCTGACAAAGATGACAAAGATAATACACACACACATTTGCGTAAGCACACACACACACACACACACACACACACACACGCACACACACACACACACACATAAACCACCGCAACAAAACACTGCACTTCTGTATCCATTCTCCCATCCTCACCATAACTGGGTCAATCTACCATCTGCTGGGAAAAGCAGGGAGATAGGGCTTCTCTAGGATGGAAGCCAATCCAAACCTCGACACAGGGAGCAGAGAGCAAGGTGCAGGATTCAGACGCCACTCAGAACAGCTGGGAGAGGAGGGCACAAAGGACGTTTGGCATGTATAGAAATATTGAATTATAGAACCAAACAAGGTATAGGATTCAGGGTTTGAATACTGAGGAGACAGAGGGAGAACAATAGGAGCGTGTTGAGAGGGAGGGAGGCAGGAATGAAGGAAGGGAAGAATGAAGGAGGGAAAGGAGGAAGGATGGAAGGAAGGAAGAATTCGAGGGATGAAGGAAGGAAGGGCGGAAGGAAAGAAGGACGGAAGGAAGGGAGGAGGGGAGGATGGGAGGAAGGAAGGAAGGAAGGAAGGAAGGGAGATGGGGAGGAGGGGAGGAAGGAAGGAAGGAAGGAAGGAAGTGCATGGCACTAGAAATTTAAATATGAATGTTAGGATATACTATGCGATACGATGTGAATGTATCAAATAAAAAAGTTGAAAAGATAGCAAGAAGAAGAGAGAGAGAGGAGGATGAGGAGAAAGAAGCCAGTGAAGAAGACGGTGGTTTCATTAGTGAGATTGATTGGATGAATGCTGAAGCTAACAGCCTTTCTGCTCTTTAGCTAAATACCATCTTCGGGCCTATCAGCACCAGGCCCAACACAACAATTCATAAATGAAAGACAGCAAGAGTGGCTGAGGGAGACAGGGAGAGAGACGGGGAGAGAGACAGGGAGGGAGACGGGGAGGGAGACGGGGAGGGAGACAGGGAGGGAGAGAGAGAGAGAGAGAGAGAGAGAGAGAGAGAGAGAGATAGAGAGATCACCACAGGCAGAAAGCACAGAAAGAGAGAGAAGCAAAGAGCAGACAAATCACCACGCACGCACACACACACACACACACACACACACACACACACACACACACACACACACACACACACACACACACACACACACACACACACACACACACACACACACACACACACACACACACACACACACAGTCTACCTGGGGAGAAACCTGCAAGGAAAAATGGAATGGGCTGATCACCTAATTTGTAAGCAAACTATATGCTGATGTATTTTATTTGTGTGTGTCTGCTTTAATAAATGTGTCTGTTTTGTGTGTGTGTGTGTGTGTGTGTGTGTGTGTGTGTGTGTGTGTGTGTGTGTGTATGGGGGGGCAGGGTGTGTATGTACGGGATGTGTCTGTGTGTGTTGTGTATATGTGTCTGTGTGTGTGTGTGTGTGTGTGTGTGTGTTTGTTTTGGTGTGGGTGTGTGTTTTGGTGTGGTTTTTTGTGTAAGAGGTGTGTGTGGGGGGGGGGGGGGTGTGTGTGTGTGTGTTTGATTTAGTGTGTTTTGGTTTGTGTTTGCGTGTCAGAGCTCTATGTGAGTGTGAGTGTGGGTGAGTGTGTGTTTTGGTGTGTGTGTGTGTGTATGGGGTGTTTGGGGTAAGGGTACAATAAGCCTCAAAGAACATAAAACCTAGGAAAAAACACAAACCTACACACACAAAACAGACACACACCCACACAAAAGTCCACCCGCAAGTACACAAACACATATACACACACACGCGCATGTGGAGGTCCCTAGCAAGTACACACAGACACCACAGCAGTCCCTAATGACATTCTTCCATCCTGAGGGCTCCTTCCTAAAACGCTGCCTTTTACATGGAAACTTAACAAGTGTGAAATTAGAAAGGTTACCAAATAATTTTCACGCCCAAAAAAATAACACAAACACGTGCACCCACACACACACACACACACACACACACACACACACACACACACACACACACACACACACACACACACACACACACACACACACACACACACACACACACACACACACACACACACGCTCGCGTGCGGACACAAGGAAATGTGAGCGTGTCGCAGGGAGCAGAGGTGCAAGAGAGGGTAAAATCCTAATTGAAAACACTTCCCTCCCTATCCAGCACTCTGCGACATGGGCACCGGCAGGCAATTAAGACAGAGCGAGGTGAAAAAGACCACATTCACCTCACACACACACACACACGGTCACACGTCAGTTGATCTTCATTTACATAAAGAAATCATATTTTCTACCTGCACTTTCCTTTAGGACCTGTTGTGGCTGCGTGTGGCTCCCTGTGAGTGAGAGGCACACGGGCCCTGCGTTTGCATCATGTCCCCGTGTTGTTCTGTGGTCTTGCCGTGGCTTTAATGAATAGGCTGAGGTCTGCGCTCTCTCTTTAAAGCCGCTGGTGGCCTCCGGCCGGAGCTGACTCTTCGTTGTCACCTTCCTCTGAGAGGCCTGAGTACCGTTTGACTTGAGTGGAACGGGGAGGACAATAAAAAAAAACAGCAAACAACTGGTAATGAGATGTAAACGAGATGCAAATGAGATGCAAATCCCTCCCAAGTGGAGTGGACTGCTGGAGGGGTCGAGAAAGATGGGAGGGGGAGGGGGGTTATCTGATGTTAGCTTTCTAGAGAGAACCGCTGCCCCAGGAAAGACGCAAAACCCGAAGTGTGTGTGTGTGTGTGTGTGTGTGTGTGTGTGTTTGTCAAAGTGAGAGAGAAAAACATAATCATTGACACACAAAAAAAGAGGGAGAGCATGTGAGAGCATTGATTCAGTCTGCAAGGGGAGACAAAGTTTTGGGATTTATCTCAGATGCAGTAAGCAAAATGGGACCACCAGTATTAGAGCTGAGCAGGTACAATCTGCCAGACAAAAATAATACCCTCAATCCGTCCTGGGATAGAACGCTCCAGATAGGAGGACTGGTGGAGGGGGAGAGAGAGAGAGAGAGAGAGAGGGAGAGATAGGGAGAGAAAGAGAGAGAGAAAGCGCAGGGTGGAGGTGAGGGTGAGGGTGAGGGTGAGGGCGGATGATGGAAGGATAGAAGGTGGGATGGAGATGTGTGTATGTGTGAATGTGTGTGTGTGTGTATTGGGGCGGGGGGGGGGGGTCAAGGAGAGTCTGCTGCAGCCATAGTTGTTGACAAGAGCAGAAACACACCTTTTCAGAGAGCCTTGCCTCACGTGAGAGAGAGCGAGAGAGAGCATGAAAGAGTGAGAAAGAGCGAGGGAGGGAGAGGGGACTACAGGGGACAGAGAATCAAAGTAAGCCAGCATGGTGACCTACTGACACCAGCACTGAGACCATATTCTGGTCTAGAGAGCCTGTCGGTTGTTATCTCCTTGCTCCATTTCTCCCGGTAGCATTTCGTGCTGTTCCTGTGTGCGTAATAGTGTCAAAAGAATGGTAACACAAAATAACAATTCAAACAAACAGGACACAAACAGATGCACATGCACAAGCACAGACACGCACATGTACAAGCACACACACACAAGCACAGATAGACACACACACACACACACACACACACACACATTCATTCAAGGGATCATGTGGAGAGAATAAAAAAGATATTCAATTTTTACACGTTCTATGTTTGTAACCATGGCAATAGAGTGACCCAACTCTCCCAACAATCAGGCACGTGTGTTCAATACGTGTGTTCAATACGTTCGTGAACCGTGGCCCACGGTTCTGTTGATGAGACTGAGCAGGCTGGGATTAATACAAACCATTGGCCCCAGATGACTTCTCTAAGAACCAACACTGAAATGATCAATGGAATCAACAGGGTATGCTGATTGGTTGAAACGATAAGCCTCATGCTCCCACAGCACTCCAAGGTTACCAATCCCCTGCCCTGTGTTTGTGTGTGTGTGTGTGTGTGTGTGTGTGTGTGTGTGTGTGTGTGTGTGTGCGTGCGTGCATGTGTGTGCGCACACACGTTTGCGTGTGTGCGTGTGTTTGGGTCTATGTATGTGTTCATTTATTGTTTAGGTTTTAACCCTCATATTTAATTTGATGACGCATTATGAGGGAAATTGAAGACGAGAAGATGAGAAAACGTGCTCAGCCTGGCCGTAGACCTCAGTACGGTAGAAGCTTTCACCATTGTGGGATGTATTCAGGCTGCAGAGTACGCTCATACTCTGGAAACACGCTGGTGTCACTCAGCAGAAGTACCATCCATAACAGGTGATTTGAAATCCCTGTAGGGGAATCCTGAGGACCCATTAAGACCTGTGATCACACGCCTCAAGACATCGGTTGCCTCTCCTAGTGAACAAATGAGACTATTTCACCGTCTTCTGAAACACAATGAAACGCCTCTCCCCTGACCCACGGGAAGCTCATGACGTTTTGAAGAGTTTGTGACAATGAATCATGGGAGACAAAAAAATAAGTGACGAATGTCAGGCAAACCCGCTTGCGAACATGATGGTTAAACACAGCACTGTGCATAATCTGTCTCCTCATCTATTCAAATCTCCTCACTCCAAAGCACTCAGTTCATGTCATTCGGAGCTCCTCCAAGCTGTAATTAAATGGATTTCACTGTGGCAAACAACACTAAGTGTTGAATCAGGCTTCATAAAGAGGTATCAGAATGAGAAATAGTTTCCACTGAAAAGGGATTTGTAAAATGCAGCAGAACAGCGGACACCACAAATAAGATACATACAAGCGTCATTGCGTGCAAAACCCACAGACCTTCAGATTTTAGCATACATATGCATGACGGAACAGACACAAGCATAATACTCAAAAGCATGCACACACACTCACACACACACACACACACACACACACACACACACACAATCTTAATCTTGGAATATCTTGGCCATTGTACACGGACGAGTTGAATGATGCCTTATAAATAAATAACAGACCCTATAAGTAGCAGTAGTATCTATCTTAATTGGAAACATGTATACTATAGGCTTGGTTAGTCTAATGTATGCGTAGACTTCTCAAGAAACTAGTGCCACTAGTGAGCCGGGCAATACTATTTCAATCCTGAACCTCCTTAAACATCAGTTGCAACACACACACACACACACACACACACACACACACACACACACACACACACACACACACATGCATGCACGCACAAACATAAACACATAAACACACACACACACACTCAAACCAAAGCTTACAAGCACATGCTAAAAGTAGCGATAATTCTGCATAACATGACCCCTTAATAATATGATTACATGTCTAGCATTAAAACTATTGGTATACAACTGATCTTATGCCCTGGGCTCCTAGAATTGTGTCTTCCACTTTTCATCCTCATACGTCTTAGTATTAGAACATCACCATTACCGCAAAGTAACACATTTTGTGCCGTTACCACAAAGTAACGGCACTTTCAGAGCCCTGGCTCCTGCCTAATGAAGCTGTAGCTCTCTCTCTCTTCCCATCTCCCCCTCTTTAGTATCTGCAGTAATGAAAAGCCATTAAAATACTTGGACTCTTCCGCTTCTTCTCTGTTTATTATCTATCCCCACAGAGGAGCAGGAACTACTCTAGGGTGTGTGTGTGTGTGTGTGTGTGTGTGTGTGTGTGTGTGTGTGTGTGTGTGTGTGTGTGTGTGTGTGTGTGTGTGTGTGTGTGTGTGCCCTGGGCTCTGGTGGAGCAGGACACTCAGACACCTGCTGTTCATTAAGCAGCCATGGGGGGAGGGGGGGGGAGCTGACCACTCCAATCAGGAGATTAAGACAGGTAATGAAATGGACAGGGAGAGGGCATCGGAGGAGGAAAGGAGCAAGGGGGATGTGCTGGTGGAAGGGGGAGGAACGACGGGAGTTAGAAAGGAGTAAAGGAAGCTGAGGAGATAATGGACGGAAGGTAAGAAAAGAAGGAGAAGAGAGAGAGAGAGAGAGAGAGAGAGAGAGAGGGATTGGTCTTTGGCAGGAGGCCCAGATGCAGTGTTGTGTCCCTCACCTTTGCTCGGCTCAAATTCATTGTGTAATTGTGTGTGTGTGTGTGTGTGTGTGTGTGTGCGTGCACAACCTGTGCACTTGACATCTCTTAACAGTGATAATGTGTTCCACCTATTAATATGTTATGGATCACAGAGTATATTATCGATCCACCAGCTCAGCCTTATTCCCACTAGTCCCTCATCCTCTCCTTCCCCACCCCCCCTTTCACCGTTTCATGCTCTCCTTTCCCCCTCTTTTTCTTCTCCTCTACGACATTAGTTTTGGCTCATTGTTTTCCACCTTTACTGCAGGTCTGTAGTTTACAGCCAGGGCTGTGCCAGGTTTACCTTGTGAAAATAATTGTAATGTTCTCACATACGAGGCGGAGGCAGCGTCGATTCCACGATTTATTCAACTCAACGCTAACTCCGCGGTAAAAACGGTTCCTCACTCGGGGAGACCCAAAAATAAAACATCAACAAAGTAACCCAGCAATGGGGTCATACCCAAGCCGTGTTCACACTGATACACACGTAAACACACACTCCCGCAAACACGCAAAATATATCAGTGCACACACACACAGACACACAATCACATCTGAATACCAGGCTATGAAATATCAAGCATACAATGAGATTCAGACACACCCACACACTCGTCTGGACAGGCAGCGAGCCAGGAGACATACACACACACACACACACACACACACAGACACACACACACACAGACTTGTTGCAGCGCCCCTGTGCGAGAGGGACTGTCCTCTCCTCTGAAGAGAGGAGGAAGAAGCCCATTGGCTAAATTAGATTCTGTCGTTTCCTGCTGAAGTTAAGCATCAATCTGCAGCACTGTGCTGTGATTTGCCATGACCTTGGCCTATCGCAGCGCAGCGTCTGGGAGTGCTCGGAGAGGCTCTTAATCAGACCTGGAGGACAAGGGCCTGTGATGACATTACTCAACCTTTATCTACCAATGCACATCCCCCCCCCCCCCCCGCCCCTCTCTCTCCCTCGCTCCTGCCCCCACGATGCACTCTACTTCTTCCCATATCCATCTCTTCGTCTCTCCTTCTTGTTGTTCCACCTTTTTCTTTCTTTCTCCCTCTGTGCTGTCCTTTGGTTGTCCTCCTTTTTTCTGTACCAGTATGTGTCCTATACTCTCACTCACTTTGTCTACGGTGTCTCTTTGCCTTGTCCTCCTCCTTTTCTCCCGGTGTCTGTCTCATATCCTTCTTCTTCACTTAACCTTGTGTTTAGCCCTGCTGTGTGCACTCAAGTCTATATGATCTAATAGCTGCTGCATCTGCACCCTGTGTATTTTATTCAGAGAAGGGTGCCAATTGTCTCTCTCTCTGTCTATGTCCCTATGGTGCAGGGATGCTATGGAAGTCTAAGCTCTGGTAAGCATTGGATGCTTGCGTAGCCTGACCTGCCGGTCAAATCCATGCTCATTGATCAGGGATGTCCTGCATGTGTTGTTTGCCTCGGTAATGCTGATCAAACACACCCTGTGCCACGCCACCTCTCAAAATGGACCCGCTTTTTCGGATGCTATGATCTGGTTCTGTTAACAGGTGATTCATCAACAGGTCAGCTGTAGCATCCTATGTGACATATAGACGGAGACCATTACAGTGTGCACACACACACACACACACACACACACACACACACACACACACACACACACACACACACACACACACACACACACACACACACACACACACACACAGTCATCTTCCTGCAGGGGGGGGGGATGCAATCTCATCTCGGTGTGCCTGATGAGATTGTGTTTTGGATGGAGATAAATGGAGCATCATTAGTGAGCTGATAGCACAAAGAGAGAAGGACAGAGAGAGAGAGAGAGAGAGAGAGAGAGAGAGAGAGAGAGAGAGAGAGAGACATAAAGTGAGAGAAAAAGGGGGGGGGCAGTCTTTTTCTCATTCACCTTGTTTACCAGGAGTGTGACAGGCGCCTCAAACATAACCATAACACAGGCACACACACACACAGGCACACACACTCACACACACACACACACACACACACGCATACACAGTATTTGAAAATGAAAACGCCCATTTGTACTGCCTGTGACTTAAAACACTGTGTAACACACACACACACACAGAGAACCAAAACATGTAGTGGAACAAGACAGCGGGCCAACTGAACACAAAGCTCCATCTGCCAAATGAATCCACTACATTTATATCATTTGATTTCAACCATTTGATGGTTGAAAGAGAGATTTATCATATCAGGAATGCAATAAGTGGGTCTTGCCGGCAGGTCTTGTATGCAATGTAATTGGTTTTTCTCCCCATGTGCATTGACAGGTGATATATACTGGGAACGAGTAAAAAGAGCATTACATAGCATGTGTATACTCTCACACACACACACACACACACACACACACACACACACACACACACACACACACACACATACACACACACACACATACTAACAAACAGTGCATACATTGGGCAAGACTACAGTAATATTACAACTGTCTATGTTGTACAGTGCAGCCCTGTCCTAGCTAAACACAGTAATATTACCACTTGTAACCACCCCACAGCCAGAGCCAATATTCACAGTCAATATTCTACTCTGTACCAAATAAGGAACAAGACCAGAATTTCAACAACCTCATATCAGCCGGCAGCCATAAAACATACAAATGTGAGTGCAGGTGTGTGCGTGTGTCGATGCATATGCAGGTGTGTACGTGCATCTGTGGCCGTGCCTGTATGTGTGTGTATGTGTATGTATATGTGTGTGTGTGTGTGTGTGTGTGTGTGTGTGTGTGTGTGTGTGGTGTGCGAGTGTGTGCGCATATTTTCAGAGTCACCAAGGGAAGCAAAAGGAATTTAGATTGAATCAAGATTAATCATCACACAGTGGTTAAACTCCGGCTCGTCATTTCCACCCAAAATATGGGCTGCAACGGCATACATGGAAAAGATTCAAAACCTCTCTCTCTCTCTCTCTCTCTCTCTCTCTCTCTCTCTCTCTCTCTCTCTCTCTCTCTCTCTCTCTCTCTCTCTCTCTCTCTCTCTCTCTCTCTCTCTCTCTCTCTCTCTCTCTCTCTCTCTCTCTCTCTCTCTCTCTCTCTCTCTCTCTCTCTCTCTCTCTCTCTCTCTCCCTCCTTCCCATGCACCATAGCCCCTCCTTACCTTCTCTTCCTCCCAATCAAATTTACATATAGATGTATGGACACATGTCTCAAAGGAAGGCCACTGATTGGCTGGGAGCAGTTGTAACAGACACAGGCATAGCCAAACACAGCCAAACATCTACTGTTCCCAGCGGTGGGAGCACGTGGGCAGCCCTGTGAGATAGACTGATGAGTGTTTGATGGACATTGTATATGTATTCTACACTTTGAATACAAGACCAACAATCCTTTCACAACAGCACTCTGCAGTTGCAATGAACTGTAAGAATCTCTTGACCATCATTCCTACAATGCTCTTGGTGTATTATTGTGTGGGCAAGGCATGTGTCTGTATCTGTGTGTGTGTGTGTGTGTGTGTGTGTGTGTGTGTGTGTGTGTGTGTGTGTGTGTGTGTGTGTGTGTGTGTGTGTGTGTGTGTGTGTGTGTGTGTGTGTGTGTGTGTGTGTGTGTGTGTCTGTGAGAGTGTATTGGTGTGACTCTACTTGGTATTGCTTGTCTTGTCTGTATGGAGATGATACATCACTCTGCTGTGTCATCAAGCAACTAGAAGAGAGAAAGAGGTTGGGATTGGCCCGGATGAAAATGCAAGCAACAGAAACACCACTTAAGGATGTAAGGATAATGTGCCTCAGGCAATTTAAGGGAGAATTTTCTACTTTTCAACTTTGAAACGATCAAGGACAAGTACCCAGGCAGGGGGCAGGATACTGAGGTGACTATGATGTACTCACTAGGTGCTGGATTCAATCCCCAAAAGATCCAAACGCCTAGCTGTTAGCACCCGAGAACGATGTGCTGAACTCCTACCTGCACCTTGAAGTGAATCTGAATTCAGTGGCTTGACATAAAAGGCTAAATGAATGCTAACAGAACAAACAGCTGTGAGAGTAAACACAGATTGTTCACCAGAGGAGCAGGCGGGCAGGCAGTTCGCGCAACGGGAACCCAGCCCCGCGTTTTATGGGATGGGCTAGCTAGACGATGCCACCAGCGCCACCTGCTGTCTCAGCGTTGTGATGAGTGCGAGGGACCTGCGGCAGTTTATCCAGTCCATCACATAGTCAAGGACTCAAGGGAGCGGCTGCGGGGCCGGCTGAGGGCCGGCTGCTGCCTGCTGAACGGCTCCTTTATCTTATTATGGATTACAAGCCATCAGTGGAGCAATGAGGACGCATAATGCACTGCACA
>NC_140279.1:8280027-8297527 GCF_964030765.1 Micromesistius poutassou
CAAACTGAGTGACCATTATCATTTATAACAATCCCATCATACATTAGCTGAGATGTGGCCATCTTCATACAGGGATATATATTATGCATTATCACTATGAATTACCAATAATATACTGCCTGCATGCATAATGGGAAAATGATTGCTGAAAAACACTGATCAAAAACACACAGTTGAGGAGATTATGAAGTCAATCAAAATATAAAATAAATTGTTTCTTCCTCTATCCATTTGACAATTTATCATTTTCATCACACCATATCCGTTCCTTCTCTCTCTATGTCTGTCAACACACTCTCTCTACCTCTTTCAGAGAGCAATTCCATCCCCCCTCTTCTTCTCTCTTAGTGTCTGTCTCTCTCTCATCCAAGAAGGGCATTTGGTGCATCACCACTAAACATGCCATCTCCATCTCCACTTGTGGCTGTTGCTATGGTCACCACTATAAAGCTGACTGTGCTGCCTCACACAGAAATGAGGGACTGCCGGTAGAGCACGTGCTCTGGAGCTTAGAAGCATCTCTTAAAAGCCACATCATAAAGACACACACACACACACACACACACACACACACACACACACACACACACACTTCAGACATAACATAGCATAGCTGCTTCTCGTAAGTACTGGACGGCCAGTAGAAAGGGTCTATACCTTGGTTTACCACAGATCCATTCAAAAATACCTGCTACCAGTTTGAGTTCAAGCTTGTATTGCAACATTATTAGTGAAATGTTAAATTCCATGACCTGTGAGGGCGGGGTGATTAGCATTGGGAACGGCGTGGTCGGGTGGCTGGTGGGGATTGGCTGAACAGCGTTTAGATGTGGCGAGTGACGCCACACAGGCTCCCCCCCCCCTCCCCCCCCCACTGTCACATGCTCATTAGGTGCATCAGAGCATGTCATTAACACACACACACACACCTTCACACACACACACACACACACGGGTGCGCATGCACAAATACACGCAGGCTTGCTAAAGCATGTTATTAAATAGATTTAATATAATTATCAGAGTTTCAAAGTCTCGGAATAAACACAACGGAATGCGGAATGCCTTCAACTTCCAAACAAATGACTCTCGTCAGTACATTTCTAATTAGCGCTGAAAAGAGGGAAAAGATTGGTATTTAACCTGGTCATATTCAGTGAGTGTATGCTTCTGTGTGTGTGTGTGTGTGTGTGTGTGTGTGTGTGTGTGTGCGTGTGTGAGTGTGTGTGTGTGTGTGTGTGTGTGTGTGCGTGTGTGAGTGTTTGTTTCCAGGTAATTATATTTCCAGGCGGCGCTGTGCACAGCGTAGCAGGCCTCTGTGTTGATTCCATTCTGCTTATCAGACGTGTCCAATCCCGAGGCTGATCAGATCCAGCTGTAAAAGCTCATTAATTACGAATGGTTGCCGAGCGACTGAATAAATATGGGGGAAGAGGGATGATGGAAGAGGTGAGAGGAGGGAAAGGGATGGGGGAGAAAGATATAGAGTTCTGAAGCAAAAATAAATATTGAAAAAATAAAACATTTCCCCATTTCTTGGTTTTGTCTGTAGTCATGATGTGATCTTGTGTCATGTGTCGTGTGTGTGTGTGTGTGTGTGTGAGAGCCTGTGTGAAAATTAAGATTCAAGCACGTCAGCAACACAGTTATAGGTCAAAGTTTAAGTGTTCCTAGGTGTCTCTGCTGAGGAACCAGACGTCTAGCAGTGTATGGCAGAGACAACACACACACACACACACACACACACACACACACACACACACACACACACACACACACACACACACACACACACACACATTATGTAAGTAGAGCCTTTCATTGTTAGTGAATAGTTGTATTAAAGGTATTAAAGGTATATTTGCTGCAGAAAAAGTTATTCAACAAAATAGTTGAACTAGGATAACACAAGTTATCCTCTAATGAATTGTTCAAAAGCATTGGTAATCATCGCAGGTATTTTCTTTCTTATGAACAGTAAGTAGCTCTTTTGGTGGCGTAGACTACTATTATTATCCGACAGCTACTTTACATTCCAAATGTTATTTTAAAGATATGCTTAGACTTAGAAAGATGAATGTCTAATAGGCCAGTCAATCAAGCCCAAAAAGACAAAAAATGTGCAACAGAAATGTCTCCTAGTTTTTATTGGTCCTAATACCCTCCTGAATCATATACTAAAAGACTTAAGCCGTAGATGGAGTGGAACATATATTTTTTCGAGATTAAAGGGCAAAGTTTTGCACAATGCTCTAAGTAAATTGAGTAGATCAATTAATAGCTATCACTATGAAACTTAGCCTGTTGATAAGTGACATCATACCAAATAATTTTTTTTTTAGATTTTTTGTTTATATATGGAAATTAGGCATTTATTCATAAAATGTACCATAATTTGCATATATTACAAAACACACAATCTGAAAATTGGATGTAGCCAGATTAAAAATGTATTGTTTCATTATGTTGAGAAAATACAGAAAGACAAAATTAAAGAAGGGACTGTGGCTATGTTTCTATATCCCATACATTAGAAAATACTATTTAGAGTCATCAAATAATCTATGTTCGTCATGTTTTTGGTATAAAAGGTTTTTGACCAAAAAACTAAATCAATTGCAAAAGTAAGGTTTTATCTGCATCTAAACTGGTTAAAAAAAAAAAAAAAAAAACCTAGTCCACCTAGTTTTAAACACTTCCCACCCACATTAGCAGCTCTGTTGTTGAAACTTGAAACAAAGGTATGTTAGACATTTCTTTATTTCTATCAAACATTATCAACTAGGCTTCTGTTTGGTTGACTATAGGCTGACAGGTTCAACTTTCAGCATAGGGCATGCAAGAGATGTATTGAGTGATGATGTGAGCAGCAACATTTTATTCGCACATGCCATACTTGGTTGTGATACAACATCCAGAGTGTTGGGAAAGGGGTATCTCTGTGTCTGGTTCAAAAAAGTGACACATTCAGAGTACAGGCCAGCATTTTCTGAAACAATCTGCTACTAAAGAGGAAATTGCTGCTGCAGGGGGAAAAGCAATGATACAGATCTATAAAGGCAAAGAAGCAGATTCTCTCAATGACCTCAAACTGAAACGCTTTTATAGTAAGGTGACTGACAGCAAAACGGCTATCCACCCTCACAACTTGCCAACAACATCCTCGTCTGCTATGTTTCATAGCTTCAGTGTGTACCATCAAGTTCAAGAATGGATGGGAAACTTTCTACCACCAGAGGAATGGAGCTGGAGGATCCAAGACTCATGCCTCATTCCTGTCCATACTGACCAGGACCCTGCACCTCAATCTTTGTTCGAGCTTGTGCGCTGCAAGTGCAAGTCTGTATAGACTACTATTTAGAGTCAGATGTTTTTGGTATAAAATGTAGACAATATCAGGCTATTGAAAATATATCAACATAACTCTACTCCCTAATCAAACACAAAATATAGATTGGAAGAACTGAAGTGGATATTTCTCCTCCACAGTGTACAGAAACCAAATTTTGAGAAAACACCCTTTAAAGATTATAGTGAAAGGGAATACATTTTTCAGCAGAAACCACTATTAACAGACAAGTCATTGAGATTGAAATCTGTAAATAGACAATACGTACCCAAAACCACAACTCAAGAGACAGATGTAGAAGAGAAAGCGCAATAGGCACTTTACTATACAAAATAGAATTATCATTACCAAATTACCATTATCAAAAGAGAAAATAACCATTGTTATCTACTGTGGCACGGCTGTATATTCCACTTATAGATTTGACTCTGTGGCAACAATAAAAAAAGTTCAATCCGTTTTCTCATCCAAGTTTGCCGACATATTTGCACATACGACTCTGCACTCTGCCTTGACGATGGCAAATGCAGTGCATTGTGCTGAACAAAGATTGAGGTGCAGGGTCCTGGTCAGTATGGACAGGAATGAGGCATGAGTCTTGGATCCTCCGGCTCCATTCCTCTGGTGGTAGCAAGTTTCCCATCCATTCTTGAACTTGATGGTACACACTGAAGCTATGAAACATAACAGATGAGGATGTTGTTGGTAAGTTGTGAGGGTGGATAGCCGTTTTGCTGTCAGTGACCTTACTATAAAAGCGTTTCAGTTTGAGGTCATTGAGAGAATCTGCTTCTTTGCCTTTGTAGATCTGTATCATTGCTTTTTCCCCTGCAGCAGCAATTTCCTCTAGTAGCAGATTGTTTCAGAAAAATAGTGTCCTGTACTCTGAATGTGTCACGTTCTTGAACCAGCCACAGAGATACCCCTTCCCCACTCCAAACACTCTGGATGTTGTATCACAACAAGTATGGCATGTGCAAATTAAATGTTGCTGCTCACATCATCACTCAATACATCTCTTGCATCCCTTATGCTGAAAATTGAACCTGTTAGCCTATAATCAACAGAACATAAGCCTAGTTGATAATGTTTGATAGAAATAAAGAAATGTCTAACATGCCTTTGTTTCAAGTTTCAACAACAGAGTTGCTAATGTCGGACTCCCATCAGATCAGAAATTGTAGCCTACTTTGTGTGGGTGGGCAGTGTTTAAAACTAGGTGGACTAGGTGTTTTTTGTTTTGTTTTTAACCGGTTTAGATGCAGATACAACCATAGGACCATTACTTTTGCAATTGATTGATAGCTATTAATTGAAAATGTTCCCCTATTCTACTCAATTTACTTAAGAGTGTTGGGCACAACTTTGCCCATTAATCTCGAAAAAAAAATATGTTCCACTCCATCTACGGCTTAAGACTTTTAGTATATGATTCAGGAGGGTATTAGGACCAATAAAAACTAGGAGACATTTCTGTTGCAAATTTTCTGTCTTTTTGGGCTAGATTGACTGGCCTATAAGTCCATACATGGGTTCCCAGAACTCATTTTTGCAGCTGACCTGATCCAAAACCATCAGACGTGCCCATGTCTGGGTCAGAATCATCACATTTCCTTCCATATGGTTCAGAACCTTCCGATTAAGCTTTGTGCGTTTCTGATTCAGCACCTTTACAGCCTGAGATTGAAGCGCCATCAAAGTACCAGCCATTCCTTCAAACCCCCAATCAATGAAGCCGGTTCCTTTATATCTTGTACCTGCTGTTGGTCGTCAATTTGACAGCGGAAAGACGCCAAGGGTACTAGTGGCCCTCCTTGTGTATGAGGAGTCGCTCAGCACTAACCAAATGTTGGCCGGCCGGGTACTGATGTTGCAGGTATTACCTTGCCATAGATTTGTTAGTTTTTTTTAGATATAGCTGACGATCACTTTGGTCTGTCATGCTCCCTAGTTCTATCCAACTTCCCTTCTTAAAGTGCTGCTTGAATTGTCAATGAACCAACTCTTTCAGCAGGAAATTGAACACTATGAAATTTAAAAAATACTACTATGGTTACGACTAGGGGTGTACGGTATAAACGGTATAGAAAGTACACCGGTGTGAATTTGCGCTACGGTATGGATTTTGACAATACCGTGACACCGGTGTGACCAGTAGACAGTGTTGTTGACAGTGTTGTCTACCGGTAAACATAGTTCCTTTTTCAATTCGGCGCAACGTTACTTTTCCCAGGGACAGATTTAACAGTGATACTGCCTTCTCAGGCAGTCTGCTATTGCGCAAGCACGCAGCCGTGCAGCAAGCGCGCCTGCGTCCCTTCACAAGCAAACTTGGAATGAACATGCGCAGCAGGGATTTCTAAAGGTTACTGTACAGCGCTTCAGACCAACCTTACCAACGAACGACGTACAAAAGAGATTCAAAGAACATTTCGGGAAACACGCGAAATGTTAAAGTAGAACTTAAAGAAGAATTCTTGAATTCTGGTGCTTTTGCGCATGGTAAGGCTATGTACACGGTGCGCCAACTTTTTTTTATGAGATAGAGAGACCCCCTTAAAGGTGAAAAAAATGTACATACCGTGATATAATACCGTTACCGTCTATGCCTCAAATCATACCGTGATATACATTTTAGTCCATACCGTACAGCCCTAATTACAACCCGTGCCAACTTTGTGATACTTTTTTTTAGCAACGTTGTTGTGTATGAGCGTTATAATGAGTGATGTTCTTTATGGAATGCGCCACAGAAGCATTATACTATATGTCTTGGGTGCTCAACTCAGAAGGAGCTTCACCATCTACACACAATGTAGTGTTATACTATTGGTCATGTGTCAAGTAAAAAGTCACCGTTCAACCACTGCTGTGCAGGCTGGGCCTGCAGGCTTCACAAGGTGAGGCACATGAGCCTCGTTCTCTCTTCCCACTCAGGCAGGTGTCTTTGGTTTACGTTTGGTTTATGTTGTGTTCCAACACCACCACGCACTCCACTCATCCATACACTATACCCATCCCTGATTCGTAAGATTACATGTCAATTCTTAGAATATTCTAGTGTTGTTTCAAATGAATATCTTACTTATCCTTTAATTGTGTGTTGACTCGTGTCTTTGTTGCAATCGCCTAGTCAAAACATCTAGACACACAGACACTCGCCCTCAACCAAACACTTGTGCAGACGGACACACACAAACATGCAAAGACACACACAAGCACACATACATACACCTTTTTCCATTAGCTGCAGGAAAGATCAAGATGAATAAAACATGGATGTTGATCAGGCAGTAGCCTTCAAAATAAAACACATCATAATATGGCACACACACACACACACACACACACACACACACACACACACACACACACACACACACACACACACACACACACACACACACACACACACACACACACACACACACACACACACACACACACACACACTACAGCTCCATTTTGGAGATGATGGACTAATCCCTGTTAGTCCCTCAACCTATAGGTCATGGATAATAAAAGTAATTGGCACAGTCTGTCTTGAACACACTGCTGTTTGAGACACAGTGTATGTTAACACTCATAATGACAAGTGTTGTGACAGAGCTGGAAAGCTTAAGATGAGAATATTCATTTATATTATACAATGAACTACATTATTTTCTTTAACACAAAATATTTTGTTGTATATTGTAGGTGTGTGTAAATTGTAAAGCACTTTTGGGGAGAACATTGACCTCTGCTCGTTTTTTCGAGTGAGTGTTATGTGTTTTATTTTGATTAAAACCATAATTCCACAAGGTAGAGAAGAGGCAGAGAAAGAGAGTACATTAATAACATCAGCGCCATTGTTAAAGATGTTTCGGGTTGGGGGGTTAAGCCAACTGAAACGTTGACTACTACAGGACAACTGAAACGATGCGTGAATTTCCAATCATTTGGAATAAGTTTAGATAGAAACTGTTGCCAATTAGACAATGGGGGCTTATTGTCTCTCTCTGTCTGTTGGCCTTCTGCACTTTTTCTACTACTTTTCTTTCCTCTTTTCCTCTCCAATGTGATCATCTTCCTATCTTTCAGTGCTGTGACAAGACCTGGCACCCCTGAGTGTTGAATATATTCAACACTCACACACTGTGTGTGTGTGTGTGTGTGTGTGTGTGTGTGTGTGTGTGTGTGTGTGTGTGTGTGTGTGTGTGTGTGTGTGTGTGTGTGTGTGTGTGTGTGTGTGTGTGTGTGTGTGTGTGTGTGTGTGTTTGTCCTACAGATTTAGCTCCACAGGAGCCTCTAATAATCTGATGTAACAATTTAAATAAATTGTGTGAACACACACATAAATATACACACACTCACATGCACACATACAGGCACACGACAGGGCGACTTTGTTTTAAAGAGTGAACTGTGATAAATCACAACTGCTGGTTAGAGGTAAATATTTGCATGTACTAATTGGACTCATTAATGAGAGAGATATGAGAAAATGAGAGGGGGAGAGTGAGAGATGAGTGACGGCTTAAGTACACACCACGGATCGCCCATCCAATGGGAGCTTTGTAATGAACCCACGCACGCATGTATGTGCACACGCATACACACCACACTCTTTGTGTACTGGTGTGTGGTGGTGCCAGAGAGGAATGAATAATACCTTACTTAGTTACAGCCTCTCTCTCTTATTCTCTTTCTTTCATGCAGCCGGATAAATAACCACACACACAAATACACTTGCCCACACACACACACACCTGTGTACTTATGTAGACATGTGCGCAAACACACACACTACTGCACACACACACACACACACACACACACTTAAGCAAAGAGAGTCTTCCCTGACCTCCATGCCACAAAAGAGGCTTTCAAGTAAATGAGTTTGGGTTTAGGATCCTGTTTATATTAATGACGCAGTGACGGTTGAGCTAGAGCCAGAGCTGTGTGTTATTACCTGCTGGATAATGAATGCGAGTTAAGCTACCAGAGTTATCAAGTCATTGGAAAAAAAACATTTTTACGCAAGGAATGTTTAAAGGAATGTTTTGAAGCCAACTGCATGGCTTTAGACTCAGCAACATATTGGCGAATATGAAACCAGTACAGACCAGCAAAATCCAAATTGTGGTGAGGTAGGATCAGCTAAAATGTCTGAGCTTTAGATAGAGCAACCTGCTTATTATTCCATGCATGCCAAAACACAATTTTAAGCATTTTTAACACAGGTTGCATTTGAGGAAGTTAATTTGAGGAAGTTCATGTATTTACAGGGACTCTGGCTTTATTTCAAAAATATTTATTCTATCTCTATTGCTGTATGTACTATTCAGAGAGTCATCGGAAAAAGAGCTGAAAAGTGTGGAAGAGAGCATGGTATTTAAACTAAACTACATAAAAAATGTGTCCTCCCTCCTAACGTTTGACCACCCTTCAGAAGTGTTGCATTCACGCATCTGTGTTTATAATGCAAGGTGGATTCCCTGAAGCAAAGGGAAGAGATGCCTCGATTGGAAAGAATCACCCGGGAGCGGTCTAAATTCAAAAAATTGTCTCATTCAGAGGCAGGTGCAGTCAACTGAAATAACACAGATCTCCTATACAGCTCTTTTATGAAATCACATGGTTTGCATTTGAAGAAATCTTTGTATTCATTGAAACCCTCAACTTTTGAAAAAATGTATTCCATCTAGTTTCATATAACTTCTAGTGAGAGCCTGGGGTTCATCCCCAATTAACTTAAATTTAACCAGAACATTTTTAAAAGCAGCATCTAGTGTGATGGCTGTCGCTTGGGGATGACTTGCTCCAGTTCAGTCTGGGAAAATATGGTGTACTGCCATCTATAGAATCCTAGTAATATATCAAGTCGGTCAGCTCAGTCCATTTTGACCTTTACCAGAAAGCCTCAAGGGTGATGTTTGATGAGGAGAACAAATATCATTTGGGAAAATGATGTGAGTCATACAAGTTGCTTTGAGTAAATAAAGGCTTCCCAAGTGATCAAGTATCATGTAAACGTAGAACCTATTTATATTATTTTCATATTTGAACCCAGTCTGCAAAATATGCCAAATAGTAGATGTTATATCATGTTATAACTTGAAATAATAACACTGGACAGAGACATCGAGTCATATGTTTCTCTTCCTACTGTGAAAAAAACTCAAAATAAAAAACAAAAATAAAGACTTGAAAGAAAGATGGCGGAGCAGCAACAGCAGCAGCTGTGGATAATAAATCTCTCTGGACTCCAATGCTGCCCCCTGACTTTAGGCTGCAAATGAAGTGAGCCTGTCAACCAACTGAGTGACATTTTCCCTCTACTGTAGCCGTCTGGGGTAATAGTAGCCTATAGATGGATGTCGGAAAGGCTACATCCCTTCATCTGCAGTTGCAAACAGTGAAATCCACTAGCTTTGCCCAGCATGAATAGTCAACATTCTTCATGTGCAGCGATTGAAAGAGGCTGTGGGTAATACATGGTCCACACAATGCGTGTGTGTGTGTGTGTGTGTGTACTTTGTGTTTGAGTCTCAGTGCTCGGCTGGTTCTCTATAAGTGAAGCTTCGGCAAGCTTTAATAATTCACCAGGCTCCTTTAGCTTCCAGACAAACTGAGTTTTACCAACAGGGGATTGAAGGAGCCGGCGGAGAAGCTGCTTTGATTTGGCTTGAATCCAGTGGGGAAGCTCAAACACACACACACACATACACACACACACCTCACAGACCTTATCAGGGAAACACACACACACACAAACAATGCATACACCTCACAGAACTGAGCACAGAAATACACGCAATACCCCCATACAGGCCTTACCACAGAAATACAAACACAGACAGGCATACATGTCTGTGTATGTGTGGACACAATCACATAAACACACACCTACTTGTCGGTGTGTGTGTTCAGTTCAGCAGTTCAACTGACTCATTAATCAATCATGTCATTTGAAGGGGTTAAAGGACCCATATCTAACAAATGTAATGTACTGATTCATAAAGTGACCATGATATGGCATCAGAGATTGGATAAACATGCTGTCTGTCTGTCAAATTACTGTAATGCTACAGTCAGTATGTTCTCCATTAAAATGCATTCCATCCATTCCGGGTTGATTTTTTATTTTGTAGCATGTGTGCTTTGATTCAATATTCTCAGAGTACCTCAGGTCACCAGATATTAAACAAATTGGCACACAAATACAGTGAGACACAGCCATGGAAGCAAGCAAACTAACTGGATCAACTGAGATTGTACTAGATTCTCCCCGACCTAAAAAGCCTCGTCCTCTTTCCAAAAAGCTCCATGACCAGAGCTGTGCTGAAACACTGGTAAACACTGGTAAACTCTGGTAAATCTTGGAGTTCAATTTTTAAAGATGGAGACAGCTTAGAGCCCAGAAGTATTTAAATGCAGATGTCAAAGGAGCTGGTTTATAATTTGCAAACAATAAATGCTTGTCACTTTTCATTGTCAAAGTAATATAATTGTGCTCGCCTATCAATATAATGTTGCGCTCGTCTAGCGCTCGTGTTCAGTCAGTGTCCTCGACCTGGCAGCGGAAGCTCTGAGTCTGAGGAGGAGACGACCCTCCAATAGTGTCAGTTTGGACTGCAGTACCAATTTGAAACGCTCAAGGTCAATGTCACATATCATACCTTCAAATTCTATTGTTTAAGCAAACACAGCACAAAGTCTAAATATCCATACTGTGTATGCAGTTGTAACCCTTGTCCCATGTAGTTAAATAATAAATCTAGAGTGGTTAATACAATGAGACTGGGCCTGGGCTCGTTGTAGGAAACTACAACTTTGATTCATATGTTACTTTTAGATAATTTTAATAAATGACCACCACAACTGTATTTTAAAGGTAAAAGTATTCATTCACATATTTATTCACAAAATGAAATACTAGTTGAATATATTTTAGGAAAAGAAACAAATAAAATCAGATGCACGGATTCTCCAATTTACAACAATGCAAACTCAATGTACCACACACAATCAAATTAACAACACTTTAAATGAGGTTAACCCGTTGCAGGCCTGTTATTTGATGCTTGTGTGCGGTGGGGCCTAAAAACTGTACTGGCCGCTTCACTCAGCGTTGAGCTCAAAATAAAAGCATGTGCATGTGTAGGTCAGTACTCACGAAATCCAGGGGGTAATTAGTAGGGGCAGAAAGGGATTGGGGGATGATATTCTCACGATGATAATGGCAATGGCGGTGGCAATCCAAAACACACGCGGGCAATGGAGGTGGCGAAGTCACAAAGAAAGAAAACACAGAAACAGCAGGGCCATCTGCTGGAAACCCCTCTCTCTCCAACGTCCAGCTCCTTTAAGCATATTATCCAATGAGCCACAATATCAAACACTATTTCATATCGAACTAGCATTAGCTTTGCGTTAACTTAAGTCACAATACAAAACTACGATATGCGGGCACATTTAGCACAGAATGCTACCGCTAACTAGCACGTCGCTAACCGCGTTACACATCCAGTACTCTTCGTTACTATAACAGTTAGATATAGTACAATGGAGGCATACACATCGTATTCACCTTTTGCAGGTCACAAAGAAGTTTAAATCAGGCCCACGAGTAGTCGACCTCACGATAAAACTTAACTGCTTCCCACAGTACGATGCCTCCTCGCTCCCGCTCTCAGGTCAGGTTTCTTTTTCTACATGTGCTCACTACTCCCCACACTAACCTGCTGCACTAGTCCCGCCCGTTACACGGTGAGACTTTATTCGGATTGGCTTGTGAGATCTTAATACAACCAAAGACAAAACAGAAATTAAATGATTTACGTGTGACAGGTAACAGGTTAAATTAAACATAAACACGGCTTCTTCCTCTTTTATATCCTGAATTCACAGACTTGAATAACTTAAAGACCTTTATATTAATTTATCTTTTAACTGTAAATAGTTTTATTAAACGTATTATATTTATGCTTTTAACTCGCACACATTTTAACCCATTTATTATTATGAACTCTATTTATTTATGAACATTTAACACAGCATTTTATTATACTGTTAATTATTTTTTATGCTCTGTAACTTATGGTTTTTGTAACAGGGCTACACAGTAATATATGTTCAGACAGTGGACTATAGAGGACCCTTCCACAGACAGTGTTTTCAGTGCCACGCGGCTCTAAGGTATATCAATATGTGTTCAGTGTGTAGGCTTTACATTAATAAACTTAAACAGCTCCAACACATTGTACTACATCAAACACAAGAAACTAAGTGTGTGTGTGTGTGTGTGTGTGTGTGTGTGTGTTACTGTATGTGTGTGTCTGTGTGTTACATTCAGATGCACACACACCTGCACAGACTGTCTCCTGGATGTGAATGACAGTGATCATTACTGAAAAGGCTACATTGTAAACCCATGTCTAATTTCACAGATGCTGAACAAATTGTCCTGCGACCTAAAGCACAATGGCTTTGTGTCAGCCTGTGTGTGTGTGTGTGTGTGTGTGTGTGTGTGTGTGTGTGCAAGTGTGTGCGTGTGTGCTTATTCATCTGAGAATCAGACAATGAGAGAAAGTCAGGCAGGCGTGACGACAGCCGAGATGCACAGGGAATATCTATGTGATGGTGTCTGCTCGCAAATCCTGACACTTTGGCTATCCGTGGATATCTGTGGATATGTACGTGTGTGTGTGTGTGTGTGTGTGTGTGTGTGTGTGTGTGTGTATCTGTGTGTATGTCTGTGTGAGAGAGCATGTGTGTGTTTGTGTATGTGTGCACTTTTTCGAGACTCTTTGCGTCATTATGTGTGCATGCATGTTTTATGTATGTACCCCTATAGGTCGGCCTGTGTGTCTGTGCTTGTGTGTGTGTGGGCGTGCCTCCAAGAATGAGAGTGAATGCGTGAGTTACGATCACCTGGCATAACTATGGACGATTGTATATGAGTGTTTGTGTGTGTGTGTGTGACTACGTGTTTGTGTGCATGTGACAGTGTTTGTGTGCGTGTGCATTTGTGTGTCTGACCGTTACACAATATGAGCCCCTATCTGCAACAGTGCTGCAGTACAGAACTACCGGCATAGTGCCGACTGCACCTCACCACCCATCATGTATAAATATCTGAAACAAGCTGACTACTACAGGACAACAGCACCAGTACACTGGTCACTGCAGCAGAGTGCAGCAGACGGCAGCTGGGGCCAATGAAATGACAACCTTTTCTTCAAATATCCTCTACACACAATCTGTACAAAAACAGATTGTGTGTGAGTGTTTGTGTGTGTGTGTGTGTGTGTGTGTGTGTGTGTGTGTGTGTGTGTGTGTGTGTGTGTGTTTGAGTGTGTGTATGCATGTTTGTTTTTTATTTCAATATTGACCTGTTTCAGTGCAATGCACTCTGTTTTATCGTATCAAAAAGCGCTATATAAATAAAGTTATTATAATAAATAGCAAAATTACTGGTCAATACAATCCTTTCCACCTTTACAACTCCCACTACCCACAGTTCCCCTTTTATTAAACCCAAGGGCACATCAATACGATCACCATAGTAACACTGCAACTATCTTAAATTGATATTCTCTTTTGTTCCTCATAACGTGGATGACCGCAGCAGCGGAGGTGACAGTTTATTGCAGCCAGGAGTGAGTCCATGGGCTGTCGTTGCTCCACAGTCCCTTCGGTTCCAACAAGGAGATATGACAGTTATGAAACCTCCCTTAGGGACCATGACCAGGGCTAGGTTTCACCTTATTACAGAACAGCCCCACAATGGATGCCTTGTGATGCACACCTACACGTCTTCGGGAATCACAAGTCTTATTTCCACAAATGTTTACCGTTGTCCCTTTTATGCCATGATGCAAATTATTCAAATCAACAAAAGCAATAAAAGACAACAAAGAAATTCAAAGATTTTCACTTTTGGAATACTCATTAAATCATTAAACGAGATGCAATATATCACTTCCAGGAGAGGCGATGTGGTGATAAGTGATGTATAAATCAATATTAAATAGCAGTCACTAATCGTGTAGACTTTGGTACAGACCAACACATCGGTCCCTTCAGCGAGAGCATCGTGGAGCCATGAGACTCATTTGTTGGTTTCTTTGGAACAAACGGCTGTGGGTGTTTGTCCTGCTGTGTGTCCGTCGGCGTGTGAGGACAACATGTTGAGGCAGGCTGTCCCCGTCCCTGCAATACAAAGAGCTCTCCGCAAAGAGCAACCAGAGCCAAACGCTCACCACTACAGTCACATGACATTTACACTATGACAGGGCATCTCATGCACTATGACGGGGCACGCATGCACATGCGTGTTTGCGTTTTTGTATGAGTATGTGTGTGTGCGTACGTGTATGTGTGTGCCGTGTGCATGGTGTGTGAGTGTGTGTGCTCTAGACATGCCCCTGTCTGGTTAAATGTGACATTTACGTTGTTAGAACTTGTGAGGCCCGCGTCCCACTAAAGGTTATCTGTTAATTGTGAGGACACCTAGAGGTCATATTGAGGTGATGTTACACTCTAACTCAATGTCTCTCTCTCGGAAACACACTCACACACACATGCAAACATAGGGTGTTGTGTGTTGCTTGCTGTTCATGACACCATGTGAGGCAACTCAACACTGAGATGTTCTGAGACGGACATTGTGGACAGACACACACAAACACTCAATTTCTCACAAAAATCACACAATTTCTCTGTCACTGAGAGAGAGAGAGAGAGAGAGAGAGAGAGAGAGAGAGAGAGCAAGAGAGAGAGGCGCTACCCAACAAGAGCGGGGAGACGTTTTTTTAAGACACTTATCCCAACCATCCAAATAAATGGTTTGTTGTTTCCACATAATGCACGCGTTATTCTCGCTCTGCGGCAGTAGTGCAGAGTATCCAAATATTGTAACTTTTAGGTGCTTATTAACAGAATTTAGTCTCCTGGATTATGTGTACCAGAGAACTATTCTACTATTGTACTTAACATGGCAAAACACACTTTTGGAGATAAAGCTGTATATTGAGCTGGAATGAAACATTGTATAGAATATAGCTGTCCACCATTGCCATTGTTATTAGTAGAGGTCCTGGGTAAGATTTGTATGCACTTCATTTAGCAGAGAATATCTCAACTGTTATTGACTAATATGACCCCATTGAACAACGTGGGATGTGTGCCCAAATCTCTACCCGGGACGAAAGTCCTGAAAATGACCACAACAGGTGACACTATTATCACACTACAGCTGAATGGGACTTTTTATTCCCTTTATACTGTATATATATATATATATATATATATATATATATATATATATATATAGTGTTGCCACAGTTACCTTGAAAAAGTAATCCCATTACTGATTGCTCCTTTAAAAAGTCAAAGTCAAAGCCAGCTTTATTGTCAATTACAACAAATGTACAAGAACCAGAATTTTGTTTGTCTCGGCATGTAAGTACAAAAAAGTGCCTAAGATTACAAGTTACTTTATCAGTTACATTCAGCAGCTGCCAACATCACCCCTGCTGCCTCAAAATAAAAATGACAACCGATTTTGCCAATACTGCCAATAAGTGCAACGTCAACAATGTATCTCTTGACAATTTAAGTTTAACTTAAAAACAATTTCCTGAAAAAATCCATGTATTTTTTATTTTATTTTATTTTTCATCTTCAATGTGTATTGGCCAATCAGATTTGTCTTGACGCGATTGCGATTCAGCCTACGCATAGCATGCACGCACACTCACAGCCAGACACAACAACGACAAACAAGTTCTAGAGTGGTCTGCAGAATACAGAGCCTGTGTAACATAGACCGAGTCGGCAAGCAAGGAAACGTCACTTCCGGTCAGGGCCGTGGGGGAAAACAAACCGTTTTCCCCATACACACTCATGCAAAAAGGCAGTATTTTAAACCTTTGTCAAACGCTTGTCCGCTGTCATTTCTTGGTTTGAATCACTTGTATATGCTGTCAAAGGGCTATATATTAAAAAAATTATCATGATCGGGTCGATTGTTGTCCGTATATTTTTTAAAAAGTGGATCTTTCACAGTTGGTCTTCCCCCACAGCGTTGAGTCTAGGTGGGTGTTCCCTTGGTCGCCGGCCGGATCTATATCGTAAAAACGCGGCAAGTGTTTGTCTCTTGCTGTCATGTCTTACTTTCAGTCACACATTTCAAGTTTTTTAAGATAAAGCTCTTTGTCAGCACATACAAGTGACTGAAAGTAAGACATGACAGCAAGAGACTCAACGCTGTGGGGGAAGACCAACTGTGAAAGATCCACTTTTTAAAAAATATACGGACAACAATCGACCCGATCATGATAATTTTTTTAATATATAGCCCTTTGACAGCATATACAAGTGATTCAAACCAAGAAATGACAGCGGACAAGCGTTTGACAAAGGTTTAAAATACCGCCTTTTTGCATGAGTGTGTATGGGGAAAACGGTTTGTTTTCCCCCACGGCCCTGACCGGAAGTGACGTTTCCTTGCTTGCCGACTCGGTCTATAGTATCTTTAGAATTCTATAAACTTCATGTGGACCGTAACCCCCCGCCCCCCGCACCCACACACCCCCTGCCGAAAATCTTCCTGCACGTCTGCGGGACGCTGTCACTCACCGAGAGGCAAGAAGAAAGCAAAAATATATATTGTTACTAAGGAAAATGACAAAAATAGTAACGCACAGTGACTTGGATAAGTAACTTTAATCTGATTACTGGTTTGGAAATAGTAACACGTTAGATTACTCGTTACTGAAAAAAGTGGTCAGATTAGAGTGGCATCACTGCAAATGAGGCAATATCAATAAATATGTGTGCATATAAACCCTTGAAGCTACAGATTTTCTGAGTATATATATACAAAGTCCACCAGAGCTCCTCGAAGCAACGAAAACCGATTGAAATACATTTGTTTAATATTGAATTCATTAAATATAAAAAAATATATATATTATATATATAAATATACAATTATTTAGTTATAATATTATAAGTAGACCATGTAGCTATTATTGTTATAACAAGAACTGTATCTGACAATTGACAATCCACCTCCACCAATCCAATCAACGCAGCGGGTTGTAACACCAACTAACGCGGTGTACTTTTTCTATGGGAAGTGTGGTTCAGGTATAACCA